>NW_009717431.1:93026-162363 GCF_000703405.1 Apaloderma vittatum | reverse complement strand
CATTATATGATGTCATATTTTATTATCTTATCTTATATACATTATTAAACCTTACCTATGTTCAATCTGTTAACAAAAACTTATATATGTTCAACCAATTAAATGAGAGTTCTGAGACTGAACAAGATTTCGTCCCTAGCTCTTCCTGGCAGATGAAGCTTGCTATAGTGTCTGGCTTCCCAAGAGTGGCCTTTCACCTTTGGCATTGCAGCAGCTGATGCACCAAGAGGAGCCAGTGACCACACAAGGAACATATTAGATGAGGACCAGACAGACGAGCAAAGCTGCAGATGAAGAGCAGCTGTGACGGGAGCTTGGGGCAAAAAAAAGAAACGGGATGAGGAAAAAGGGTGGATTTTTATGGCTGATCAGAAAGATACAGAGAGGTGTCCAAGCCAGAGTGAAACACTGTTCCCTAAAATATGTTAAGCTGAGGTGGAAGAGCAACATCTCGCTATTCCTATAGCATCAGAAAATGGTTATTAACTTCACTGATAATAGGTGTCCTCATCTTCCTCCCTTTTCTGCTCGATGGATCATCCCAGCCTCCTTATATTCCCACATACTCATTAGCATCTCTGTCTGCGTTGTGGGAGCTGCTGGTCTGGTCCCTGCAGATTGCCCCAACTTAGGGGATGCATGATTCCATAGGACCCTGCTTTTCAATCTGGGAATTATATTTAAAATATTCATTAGGACATGCTATTGCAGTCCCTGCAGCAGTTTTACGTTTTTTAATGCTGTGGTCATAGACAGTTCTAGGGAACTTCAGGAATAGAACTGCCACCCCCTCACAGAAGGTGGAGGGTTTGACATTTTTATTAGCTCCAGCCTTTGTTCCATGGAGATGACATCCAGTTACCTACATTGGCACGACTGGTAGGAAAGTAGGAAGCAAGTGCAGCTGACAGCATCTTGCAAGTCTATGATGCTAAATTAGCATCATTGCCACGTGCCTGTTCAATGAGGACGGGGTGTGGAGGTAGAGTCGTGACAGCATGTTCCAAGGTGACCCTGAGGTTCTTCCATCTTGTTCTGTCAGTGTTTCATCCAGGGATATTAGTGTTTATAAAAGCATGCCCTTAAAATAACTGCATGGTGTTAATAGAAGCAAAAATAGCGGTTCTTGTGCTTAACTTCTTCATACTGGGGTAATATAGTGCTAAATTGGGCAAGTACAGAAATCATAACAGCGACAACCCAGTTTAATGGTGACTTTCAAATCCCCTTCATAGAATCATTTGAGTTTAAGCTCAAATCAGACCAGCATACATTCTTTTTTGCTCAACAGAAAATATTTCTCCCTTTACCAGATGCAAGATTTGGGGTGGCTTTTGCTCAGACACTGCTAAAGTCTATTCACTAAGTCCTCCACTCACAAATGAAACAACTATGAGATTCCCTAACTTCTGAAAAAACCCAGTATTTCAGAAAAAAAAAATATTCAAATTTGCATGGGTGTTTACAAAGTAACCATGTTTATCCTACTGTGATGAGTTGACCCTGATTGGACACCAGATGCCCACCAAAGCCACACTATCACTCCTCAGCTGGACAGGAGAGAGACAATATAAAAAAGACTCATGGGTTGAGACAAGGACAGGGAGATCAGTCAGCAGTTACCACCATGGGAAAAACAGACTTGGGTATATTAGTTTAATTTGTTACTAATCAAATCAGAGTGGGATAAGGGGAAACAACAACACCTTGCCCCACACATTTCTTCTTCCTGGGTTTAACTTCACTCATCATTTTCTCTGCCTCCTGCCCCTCAGTGGCACAGGCGGGGAGGAACGGGGGTTGTGGTCAGTTCATCACACGCTTTCTGCCACCTCCTCCTCACAGGGGGAGGGCCTACCTGCTCAGGTGGAGGTCTCCTCACCCTCTTCCCCTGCCTCCAGCATGAGTCCCTCCGGTGGGAGACAGTTCTCCACAAGCTTCTCCAATGTTAGTCCTTCCCATGGATGCAGTTTTTCATTAACTGCTCCAGTGTGGGTCCTTTTTATGGTATGAAGTCTTTCAGGAACAACTTTCTCCAACATGGGTCCCCCATGGGGTTGCAACTCCTGTCCCCAACGTTGATGGGCTGCAGGGGGACAACCTGCCTCACCGTGGTCTTCGCCATGGGCTGCAGGGGAATCTCTGCTCCAGGGCCTGGAGAACCTCCTCTTCCTTCTTCACTGACCTCAGTGTCTGCAGAGTTGTATCTCCCACACACTATCTCCCTTCTCTCTCTGGCCAGTGGCGGGTCCATCCTGGAGCTGGCTGGCTTTGGTTGTATTGGACATGGGGGAAGTTTCTAGCAGCTTCTCACAGAAGCCACCTGTATAGCCCCTCTGCTACCAAAACCTGATCAGACTAACCTAATACACCTACCATAAAAAGAGCAGTGGTTTTGAGGAGTAGTACACAAACCAGGGAATTTTATATGTATCAGATTCTATAAATTTTACTCACCTATGAAATATAGAGAGGAGAGGAAAAGGGGCATTGTGTTTACTTTTCTTGTAACAGTATTTCTTAGACAAAACGGTCTGTATGAGTCTACTTCAGGCACAGTGGATCAATCACCATCTGCCACCAGAGCTGATGAATTTTTCATTGTTTTTCTCTAGACAGTGAAATAAAGTGTTGATCATGTTTCACTGAGAAATCAACTTTTTTTTTTTTTTCCCCAAGTGGTTATAGTTCTGTAAGTATCCTCTATGATTACTGTCAGATGAGCCACAGACAATATCTGCAGTAACATACTACATGTTCTAGGACAAGACAAGGAAACACAGACTATTACAACAATATGTCCAAATTCGAGCCTCACTTGACACCAGAGTCAGTCTCAATCACATCAGTGAGGAATAAGAGAAGCTCTGTAGAAAAAAGAGGAAGATGAGTTACTTTGTCATGTTACAGCATAATAAAAAGTAATTTTAAAATTTGATAACCTGAAATATTTTATCACCCGGTTTTGAGGACTGATATTTTTCCTGCAGTAAAGTACTACCTGTATACTGCAACTATAAAATATTCTTTCTAAATAGGCTTATATATTATTTGCAGTACTTATCAGTTTCTTACAACTGTTGTTGCAGAGCAGAAACAACACAGTAACAGAACTGTCAGTTTTCTCCATTTCTTTTCCTTTAAAATTTACAGTTGCTTTAGACAAAAATGAATGTATGTTTAGCTTATTTCTGATTTTCCAATGATAAAACAGTATCCCATGTAAACTGCAGAAGATGAAAATTAATTTTTGTGTTTGTATGTTGGGTAAATAAATAAATCTTACAGTTACTCATTATTTTTCAACCTTGCACATGAGAATGTGATTAGACTAACCACAACCGACACTGATTATCTGAGATGGGATGTTATTAAATCCCTTTGGGTAGCTTTGGAAAGATCTACCATATTTAGAGTGGAGAGCATTTCTCTGCATTAGCTCATTTATGGAGCAATTACACAGGATTCGGTACTGAAAAGATGTCAGGAAAAACACTGAGCAAACAGCTAAAGTGAAATTCACACCTTTCCTCCCTTTGTTGAAACATCTTACTTCACAATAGCCTTAAAATGTTTTGTCAAGATTATCTATAGCAAAGCTATTTGCTATATATCTGGAAAAGGTATGAGATAGGCTAGATAAAGACTACATGGAAGAGAGCTGGTAATGGATCTGAGGACAGCAGAGATTTTTCCCTGTTCAGATGGCTTCCCTGCTTCAAGAGCCCCTATTTAATTAGTTTTGTGGGCTTGAAAAGCCCAGTGTTTTCATTTCATCTGTCTCAGTGTTAGCAAGTTTTGTTATTTCATTAGAAAACTGCTGTGGAGGGTTGCTTAGTGAAGTGTGAGAAATATACAAAATACACTGGTTTAAAAAAAACCAGTGGTTTTGGAAAAACCTGTGGCTGAATTTACTGGTTTTTTTTTTATTTTTTTCCCAAATGGAAATTTCAAAACCCTGATTTATAGGAGCAGTTTAAAATTCTGTGCCTGAAAATAAGCAGATAAAAAAATGGAGAGCCAGGTAGAGAGCTTTTTCAAATCTGTATTCCTATAATAGGCTGTTTTCCTGACACCTGTAGTTGAGAATGAAAATACATAGTGAAGCACCACAGAACTACTATGTATTAAATAAGCATACACCTATTGATTATGAGATTTGCAGTTTGAGAACATCAGAAAAGATGTGAGAGACATGTAATCCAAAGTAATACTGGCAGTTCACTGAAGAACTGACAATACTGAGGTATTACAGATTGCGGAGATCTATTCTCACCACCACTTTGATTTTAAAGCTAATATTGCTATAAATTCATGTGATGACAACACCTAAACCTCAGGCCATCTCATTTTTTTCTATCACCCCTGCATCTCTTCACATACTTAATCCAAGCCTGGTACAGAAGAAATTAGAAGATACTTAAATGTTCCTTCCTTATTCAATGAACAACTCAGTGAATGTACAACTAGAGCAATGTGCTGGAATTCACTTAGTGCTTTTCCCCAGAGTGCTATAAAGAGCATTATCTTGCTGCTGGTGGTTCTTGACATGAACGCGATCCCTGGGTGAACTTACAGCACTGGCAAGAGACTCAGCAGAGTTATCCTATCCCATAAACACTGAATTCTCTGCTGCTCTCTGCAGCACACGTTGTACCTGAAATATGTCCTGTATGTAAAGACGTGTTTACAGTCCAGAAGCTCCATACTTTGCAGTACCCACTAGTAATTGATTGTGGACACTGGAAGGTAGCATTTTCTGCATGTGTAGTGATCACTGGCCACAGGGAAAACTTCCGCAAAAAAATTCTGGTTCATAAATATGAATACATTTTAGTGAGGAAAATCTGATATTTTATTGAATTTATCTTTCAAGACATGTTATGTTGCATTTCTGATATCGCAAAGGAACACAGAAATACTGTGTGAAGTATTCTGCGTGGCCAAAGACTGTAGCCCTTACTCAGATTTTACTCAGGAAAAACACTTTTGACTTGAGTGAGAATTTGCTTGACTAATGTCTGAACAGAGTGTTTTGAATCTTACCAGCATTGCTTGATGTTAATGTTGAGCAACAGTTCCCATTGCTAATTTGCCTGCCTCGTTGGCCTTCTCCTGGGCTCTGGATCTGCTTTTGCTGCATGTTATTCATAGCTTATATTGCTGGTTCAAATTGCTTCTTTTTGTGCTTTCCATTTCCAGCAAATATTTTGCTTCTATTGTTCTGCTGTTGGTAGATGTGCATGGAACCTGGTATGTGGAACTTGAACCTCAGCCCAGATTTAATTAATACTGTTAAACATGTTCTCACTATGGTGCTCAGAAGGAATTTTGCTGACCCTTTTTCAAGGAAGCATAAATTTGTGTAATCTGATGTTTTTACAATGCAAAAATATTAGGGCTTGATTCACAATTCTCAAGACGAAATTCTTCTCCAGTAAAATAAATGGAGTAGCAACCATTTACAGCCGTAAGGTCAATTATAAATGCTTATTCTGACCTCCAATAGTTGTACAAGAAAATCACTAAATATGTGTGCTGTAACATCACCTTGTTTTGTAGTTTTAACACTGCTTTAAAGTAAAATATCCTGAATAATAATTACTACCAAATTAAGCCGTAGCCTACTAATATGCAGCAGATCTAGCTAGGTTATCACTCGTATGTCTTATGAGCCATACCTAGCCATGGTTTATCCTCTATTCATGCTGCAGGGTACGAAATTCCTGGGTACCAACCTGCCTATGGCAACCTAGAATTCTCCAGGGCAGGCTCGCAAAATCTTCACCTACTCTCTGGGACAGGTAACTAATAAGTGATGTTTTGTGAAGTTATGCTTTCTTTCTAACTTTCTGATGTCTGTAAAAATGTTTCATTTCTTCATGTCAGTGTGTGGTCTCTCATCGTTCAGTTGCACTATGTTTTCTGAACCAGAGAAATAACAGCAGATCTGTTTCTTATAGTACTCTAGATGCTTGCCTCAGCCAAGCCTGTAATAATGTTTATTAATATGTATTAAAATGGAAAGTCGTTTATGAAGATGCAAGATCCACAGGTGCCTACTACCAGTTATTTATTTATTTGTTTTTCGGATGGGGTAGTTCTTACAACACAGATGCACTGTATTTCGTTGATGCCACAGTAATCTGGGCAGCTCACCCGCCTTTCTTAATCAGTGGTATGTATATATTCTCTCTCTTTTATCAGGTTTATGTTAATCTTCAGTCTTCTGAAGTAAGGATTTTTTCAATGCTATAGGTAGAGAGATGTTGAAAGGGTAGAGGAGTTATGACTGATTCTAGTTTATATTCCTGTGCAGCACATAGTATAAGTTTAAGTAATGACACATTTTTCTTAATTTTGCTTAGACTCTTTTCTACTTTTCTTCTGGATATACTCTTTGTTCTTTGCTGCTTGACTTTAAGTAGCAGGTATGTAGAAAAAATATCATTCACTGAACTTCTAGTTTTCAATACCATATGAAATACTGAAATATATTTCGAAGTAAGAAATTAATTAGACAAAGAACTAAAGACAGGCTGATTCCCATTTGATTGAATATTTGGAAGTCTCTTAAAATCAGAACAAATTCACACAGCCACAGGGTAATCACTTAGTTTGATCTGATATGGTGCTTTAAAACGGGTGCTTGTGAGGAAGTTCAGAGTCTAGCAATGACATTTAGTATCCCTTATGTAGGGCTCTTAAGAAAAAATAAAATAACTCTCCTTTACTACCATCAATGTCCACTTGCAGTTCTTTCAAAAGAAAATAAGTTTGCTCTTACAGAGGACGTTACCACAGTTTATCTCCAAGTATACCAAAGCTCAAAATGCTCAAGCCCAGGATTCCAGCTCAGGCTATTTAGCCATTTCCAAAAAAAATTAAAAAATACAATAAAAAACAGCCATTGAAAGATGACTTTCATTTCCTTCACCACTTTTTAGAAGGCTCACAAGGATATAAATTTTAAGAGAGATTTTAGTATTTCCTGAAACCTCACTTGTTTCTTTCCTGTTGACTAATTCAAATCTTAATCATCTTGTTTCAGCATATCTAGAGTTTAAAAAAATTATCTGGAAACTTGCTTTCCAATTATATTGAAAGACATTAGCTTTCTGAAGGAACTAAAAACACCACATTTGTGTGTAATAATGAAAGACAGTAAGACAATTGTCAGCATTTACAAAATGAGGATATTTTATCAAGTACAATGCACCTTATCCTTTAAAAAAATGAATGTGAAAGCAACAATAAATTCAGCAAGACAGTTTAAAAAAAAAAACAAACAAGTCTCAATTCAACCAGAATGCTGAAGTAGTCCAGTTATAAGGAAAAAACAACAACAATGTGGCCTGTATCTAGGTAATGCACATCTCTGGGCACAAGAGGAATTTTGGGGAAAGTAATGAAGCTGCTTCCTCCCTCTGCATGCTTCTTTGGGGTGCTGTGTCTGCAGGGTGGGTGGAAGGAGAGGGCTCCTGGGTCCCTTCTGAATAAGCAAGTTGTGTATTGCTTTTCACATGAATAATGCAAGCATCTTTTCAGATGACTATCTGGTGCCTGATTTGGTCCCTCCACACTTGCAGAGAGCTCCTTCATTTACTGTCTCTCTCCAAGAACTACATAAGAGCTGATACCAAGGTGCTGCACTGCTAACAAGGATTTGGGGGAATGCATTCTGTTCCCTCTCCTTCCCTATACACCCACAAAAAAAGGCAACAAAACAGAGTCTTACATTGAAAAGCCAGGACAGTGGAGGGAGCAGGGTAAAATAAAATCAGCTGAGCTAATAAATCATGACATCAGGTTGGGAAGAAAGTTGTATGAAATGACGGCACAGCATTCTGAGCAGTGGGGAGCTTGCTAGAGGTGAACTCATTTATACTTCTGCAGAGTAGACTTCTCAGTTAATAAGTCCTAAAATAGTGTGCTGCAGTCTATAAAACAAGGTAAGGCTCAAAATAATTAGCCAAAGATGACAGATGGCAGTTTCTTTCTCTTTTATTCCTTCTCTTCTTTTGCTGTAATATCAAGTTGATCAAAGAGCCAAGGATCATTCGTTGTTGTAGGAAAACTAAAAATATCTAGAAATATTCACGCCAAATAAGTTCATTCAGGTAACAGCCGGTAGGTCTCATTTTTCCTGTTCAACATTTTATACATGACTCTCTGTGTAGTAACAGTTTCCCTCAGAATCTAAATTAAATGTGCACACATAAGAATTTGGGTGCGTGTGGGCTAAGGAATACTATATATTAATACTATACGTCAATTTAATAATTTATTTAATTTAATTATTTACTTCTATTAACAAGCCAGTGATCTATTCTACTTCCAAAAAGACCCTAGAGCTCACCTCTGTGTTGCTTTAGTAATGTCATACAGCTGTGAGTGATGGCAGAATGAAATGATGAAGAACTGAGACCACACTAGAACTGAATGCACCAATGGCTACTGAAAGTGTTTGAGGGCTCAGTGTTGTCTCTCACTCTAAGCAACAGCATCATTATCTCCTATACTCTTCAGTAATAATATCTGGCAAGCACTGATATCTTTTTAAAGGCACCTATGTATTCAAGTTAGAGATAGAGCAGGAGCTTCTTTCTTGTAGGACTGTCACAAAAACCAGATCATAATGCAACTGTGATCAAACATAATTAAAAAGAAAATTCAGTAATTTATTCAAAGGTAATATAGAGTGCTTATAAGGGAAAAATGCAGTGACATCTGCAGTTCCTCCTCCTACCCCCAGTCCCAATAGTAATTCTGTCTGACTGGTCCCAGATCCAAAAGAGTGCATTTAATTTTTTCAACTGCTTAGCATTACCTTTCTGATTGGAAATCCTAAGCCAACCCACCAAAACAAGTCTCTTCCTTGGTAAAGGAGGAAAATAGCTAAGGTGAGGATGGGGATGATAACCCCCGTCCATCAAACTATGCCTGGGTGCTTTATACCATATGAAACAGGAACAAAATTCTTTCTCTACTACTAAAGCACATTTCTACAATACTTCTCTACTGCACCTTCAACCTCAGTCCTTTAATAGAAAGAGTAAGATAAATTTCACCTTGCTTCTGGGCAGTGGGCTTCACCCATTCTCATTACATGTTCTGTTGCAAATAAACAGCACAATTCAGAAGGAACCACATTCCTGTTGCAGCACAGCTTGATACAGATGAATCTGGAAAGTAAACAGAAAAAAAGCAGAAGTCTAATAACACAATTAAAACATAACTTTATAAGCTTGTGAGCTGATGTGGCAAGCTGCTTTCAGTAATTTCCAGAGGGAGTGCTTATACGTGACTACAGACCAAAGCAATCTAGAACCTGGCCACTCGAAGCTGTAAGGAGAGCTGCTGCAACTGAAGGCAGCTTGCTCAATCACCTGGAGAGCTCTCTTTGGCTTCCAAATCATAAATTGAAGTCTACCTCTAATTTTGCTAAATCAGTTTCTCAATACCTCAGTCTTTTTTTTCCCTTCCTTTCTCATCATTGCTTAGTAGTCTGGATTCCCTAGTGAGATGCAGTGCAGACTGCCAGGACTCTACCAGACATTAAAAAGCAGACAAAGTCTGTTCAACAGCTTCAAATCACTTTCTGTGTGAGGTAGCCCCCACACATATTGCCTTTGCTACATACAGCAAGAACTATTTGTTGCAGTCAGCTTTTTCTGCTGTTTTTCTTATCCTTTGGTACCCTGCAACTTTACATTGTAACTCACCTTTTCCTCTATCCAAATGCTTTATGCAAACATAGCCTCCAGAAAGCCAGGAAACAGCAGCTCCTGCAGAGGTGAACCTTATTCCGGAGTGACATCAGGAACAGAGTCTGGTGGGCAGCAAACAGTGTGAGGATCCCTTCATCCTTAGGAACGGTCGGGGCTCTTATGTCTCTGCTCTACTGGACAAAAGATGGCTGAAGTTTGACGCGCCAGAATTTAACTCCTTTCTCACCCAGCTTCACCACCTGACTGATTTCAGATGTGGTCCTGAGCAACAGGCAAAATTTGGACAATGCAGACAGTTTGGACAAGAGCGTGAACATGAGGAGTCCTCCATCATTATGAGAAAATAAACATCCTCTTCTTACCTGTAGAGAATGAGTTAAAAAACATATATTCCTCCTTGAATTGCATTCTTTTTTTCTTCTACTGCAACCTTATTTTTCAGCTGTTCCCTGCATTTGCAAACAATAGAGAGAAACAAACTGGACAGGATCAGTCTTTATTCAGACTTCTGTAGGATCACTTACTGAACCTAGCAGCTTGCATTAAAGCCACTGATTCCAAGAGTCCACCTGCTGGAGCTAAAATCAGTCAGTCCCCACAGACTTTATGAGCAGCTGAACAGAGGCATTAGGAGGCAGCTTGGAAGAAGGCAGGGACTGTAACAGCTTCTGCTGCTTCCACTCTTCTACTCTGCTTTAGTGACCTGTGAATTTGGACACAAGGCTCCTGCTTTTTCACCGTGCACTGCCTTCATTTCTCACATACAGCCAGCCTGAGCACACAGGTCTTTAACTGCCTAAGTGCCTCATAAACAAAAGTGGTCATCTGGTTAATAGGGAACAGAAACATACTTTGAAGACTTGCAGGCCCAAATCAAATTAGCAGGAGTATTAAATCAGTCCTCAGGGGGCTGGAGAAGCTTCTCAGCCTCCGTGCAGCCCTGTACCCAGCACAGTGCTGGACCAGCCAGCGCGGCTGCTCACGGTGGATGGTGCATGTCCCGGTTTGCAAGTGCATGTCCTTCCCTCACCATGAGCAGCTCTGCACCCTTTGATATTGTGCTCTGCACAATAACGTGCTCCCTAGATGCAGGTCTGGATTCTCACTGTTCATTTTCCTGTGCCCTTTATAGTTTTCAACACACTGGGAGAATCACAATTGCCTGCTGAAGAAACTTCATTTAAAATAATCAAAATACCTTTAGTGTCTATTTCTGAAAGCTGTAATTTTATTCATGGTATTTCTATTCAATCCATTCAGAGCCTTAGGTTATGGATATTACCTTCAAATAAAGGACAATTTGTATGTCTTTATTATAAGCATATTTCAAAATCTTACCACGTTCCACTGACAATAATGGCATTCACTTAAGACAACTCAGTGCTGACAGCTGGTCCTCTAAGGGGTTTTTGCATGTCAACATGTAACTGAATTTTCATATCTTAATCACCTCATATTACAGTTAATATTGAACTCTCTTGTTGGATAGATGTGTCTGTGGGCTTCAGATACTTGTTATAGAAGTCATTCCTGCAACAAAAGAATATCAGGTCAGTGCAACTAAAAACAAGCTTAATTTTAAGAGAGATCTCTCTTTTCCACCTCTTATTCATAAAGCCCAGAACACTTTAGACACATTTACTGTGTAGTATCTCCTGCCCGGTCTGAATTTTTAATCGTGTGAATTGTGCAAGTCAGGTATTCACATCCTAAGCAAAGAATAGCTACCTTCCAAAATGCAGCGATATTTCTGTTACAAGGCTCTCCAGGTGCTGTAAATAGGCTCTCATGCTAAGAATCTGTCCCACAGCACCTTGGACTTCAGCTGTTAAGCATGTCTTTTTTCTTTCCCATCTCGCTTCCTAATAACTCTCCTTAATGTTTCTGATAAAGCATCCAACTTCTTCTGCCAGAATGCCTGGAACCTAAGAAAAAGACTGTTGCTTGTTTTATGTGTCCATCAGTCATCTGGAAACTATCTGAGCTCCAGATTTGGATCACCCACACATTTGTTCTGAAACATATGTACCGGCCTTCCTTCTCACAATACAAACCCAGCTTCAGGTTGTTTATTTTGAAAATGAGTACTGAAAAGAAAATTCAAATGCTTTGATACTTGCAAAAAGAAAAAAAAAATAAAACAAAATGACACATCATCCCCAAAAGCTAGCTATCTATATATGTGTGTGTATATATATCTATAGGATGGAAAAACCTGCATGCAATTTGAGGCAAACTGTTCATATCCCAGAGTTTCAAATATTTAACAAACTTCTTTGAAAGCCATGGAGAAATTTGGGTCATGTGCTGTAGTGAAAAAATATGGACAGACATTGGTGAAAATTAGAAAAAAAAAAAAAAGGTGAGCTGAACAAAGTGTCTGTGAGCCTGAATTTATAGGACAATGCCTAATGTAGAACTTGGATACACATTTGCTGAGGCATTTGTTTGGGTACGAATGAAGCTGCTGAAAAAAGAGCACAAGAACATTGGGATTTGTGGACTGTGCTCTGGGACTGAGCTGCAGAAATGTAATCTATTTCCCCAATAAAACTAATTTCAAGTCTGTCATCGGATTCTCAGGATCTGGATCTAGACTTTGTAATTTGATCCCATCCCCCTCCTAATCAGGTGGAGCAAGTGCAAGGTTAGCCACAAAACTGCAGACAAGGAAAATAGTTTCGGCATTACCTTTTGAAGCCATGACCCTGAGAATGTAAAACATAATCAAAACATGATTAACAGAGAAATCCAATTACTGCCTCATTAAAGTTCTTTCATTAATCTAGAAAACACTTGTAAAATGCTTGGACTTCACTTCCCAGCAAGTACAAATCTAAAAAACATTGTGGAGGGGTCAGATTCAGTATCATAACTATTGTCTCAAACCTGTTCCTCCTAAGCCAACGTTTGGGCATCTCTTTTGCAGCATACCCACACTTTTGGCAGCATGCAGATCTAGTGTGACCCATGCCAGAGCCGTGCATCAGCAGAGCTGCGCTGGAATGAAAACTCCATGTCTGGATCGGCAGCTCCAGCCATGGATCAGCAGGAGCTGCTTAAATCAAAATTCCATGTCAAGTCGGCAATTCAGTCCAGCTCCATTGAGTAGAAATTCAGTGACATCTCTGCTAGATGCAAATATCCCCAGAGCAATCTGTCCCCAGCTTGCTGTTCCTTGGGATGTGAGTTACATGTCAGGAAGAGGTCCTGTAAGACCTTGCCTCCTGCATGGCTGGTGGCCCTCATCTCTGTGATGACAAGCTCCACTCAAAGATCAGATACAAAACGAAGGATGGGATCATTTGCTCTCCTTGAGACGATCAGGCCGTTCCTTCGCAGAGGTCCACAGCAGCTTCACACTGGGAAAGTGCGACCAGAAAAGCAAATACGCAAGCCTGGCTCCAGGCTCTCTGACTGCCCACCATGTCCATGCTACTGGCTGTCATCAGTCATCTAAGTGGGCATGGCATGGCTGGGCTTACAGGTAGTCCCTTGACCCTTCCCAGAGACGCTCTCCTGCTCTTTAGAGTCTTTCACAGCAATCCTCCTGCAGGGCTGACTGTTTTTGAGTTATCCCTAGATAAAAAACTCACAGGGCAGATGAAGAAAAGATGCACTTTGAAATTCTGTTCCAGAATACATTTTTAAAATTTCACTCAGTTCTCTCAAATTCCTGATGCTATGAAGCTCTTTTTTAGAACGTGACACATCACAGACACAAAACAGATCTGATAAATACTTTGAAAGCATTTAGCAGTTCTTTTTGTGGGTCTTGACACAATCCAAGCAAACAAGAAAGGGAATACTATTACCTCATCTCATGTACATAGCACTGAGTCAGGAAGAGGGGGAGTTATCTGATGAGATGCAGTTGTCTACATCTGAGCTACCTGACTAGATTTCCTTTGCAATTAGCAGAAACGGGTACTTCCAAATTTGCGTCACCTCATCTAAAAGCAGGCTTCTAAAATAGGTCAGATTAATTTCATCCTGATAGCACCTGCTCGTCACAACTGACTAAGAACGTGAGCCTGAGCTGACCAGCAGCGTTGACATCTGCTTCTGGTCAGGTCAGTCTTGCCTTAACTCACTCGACCTGTATAAAACCAGGAACATTTGGCAAAGCGAGATACAAGACTCAGAGTCACAAACTCCAGACAAGGTTAGTTCCTACTTATGCATTCCTTCTCCCAGACATGATGTTTACCCACAAAATACAATTAGTTTTTCTTAGGTTTTCACAGCTACATTAAAACTTCAGTTCCACTACCCAGAAATGAGAACCTCTGATATGTCTTTTCAGTTCATTTTGACATGACCGTCTATCTTGCCTTCATTTTGCATTCTTTTCACTGCTAATTTCCCTCCTAACACCATTAATCATATTTCAGTTTATTCGCACCTAGAGCTGTGTGAAGGAATGTAATCAGTCCATTTGGGGAGAGTAATTTCAATAGTTCAACAAATGAGTTTGCTCTGGTTTTAAACAACCATCTACAAAGCAGAGCCCTGGTGTGGCAGGCAGATGTGAAGGTGCTGCCAAAGCAGTTTGACCAGCCAGGTGGAGATGTGAGGTTTGCAGGCTGTTCCACTGATGGGGCAGCCCCATTGATGTTGACTCTCAGGGTGAACAGCTCAGGGAACACCCTCTTTGTGGGCTGTCCAAGGGTAACAAGGAGCCACCAGTGAGCTGAACAGACCCAATTAGGCATGCTAGCACTCCTCAGTCATCTAGTCATCTGTCTGGAAGAAAATCAGACAGGTACAATGAAATCCTGCTGGTTTTCTAGCACACCTTCCTCAGAATAGAGCCATCACCAGCTTTAGCTGAAATGCTGTGGTGAAAATATGTTCGCCTGGAGCTTCTCCAGCCAGAACTACAGATGAGTCCTAACCAATGAGTAGAGGCTGAGATAGGCATATATTGTCTGTGTTCATTCTGCTCATCAACCTGCACACCCTTCCCTGGGGCCGAAGCTGCTCAATGTGGCACAGATGCTCAGCTTAATGTACAGTCTGGTGAGAACATCTAGAAAAAAAATAAAACCCATTTTGACAACTCACTGCCCTTTCTGGATGGAGGTCTATTGGAGAGGGGGAGGTGACAGCAACAATGCCAACTTCTCTGTGCTTCAATTCTTGTGCAAACCGGGATGGCAAAATTTTGATGCCAGGAAGGTACCAGGAGTATTTGGTGGTACTTGAACTTGCCTGGTAATATCTCCTCTGAACAGGCTCTGAACTGTAGCTGAGGATCAACTCTAGCATCAGGATTCAACAGCGAGGCTTGGCCTCTCTGTAGGAACACTGCCCGAGAGAAAACGGCTTCAAATTCCCTGACAAAGAGCGACTCTAGAATTAAAACCTGGCATAACTGACAACATTACAAGTTTGGGGCACAAAATTCTGTGCCAATATATGTTTTCATAGCAATTTTATCACAGAATCATAAAATAATTAAGGTTGGAAAAGACCTCTAAGATTATCAAGTCCAACCGCAGAGTGGAGTATAAACAGAGATAATTAGTGAATATAACACTTTGGGAAGCCAGAAGACTTGTTTTTAATAAACTGTAAAGTAGCTTTCCTTGAGAGGTTTTCTTTCACCAGTCTAAATATTTAATATTATACTCATTGTCCTTGTTTTTAGAGAAATACTTTAATGAAGCAAAATGGGTACTTGCAAACCACTGGTTGTCACAGGAGCATGACTTTGGAGATCATTAGAAGAAATAGAGAACCACTTCTGCAATAGGTCCCAGTCTACAGGATTTTGTAATTCCTCCCAGCTGTCAGGGGTGTAGGAAATCCATGGAGTATAGGACTGTTACATTACCAAATTTCCCAAGACTGTTTTTTTATTTCTTTCTCCTGGCTACACCTTTTCCACTGAATTATTTTCTTAGTTTTTAACTAAACAAAAAAAAAAAACACATAAATGTATTTGCTAAATATGTATCCTTTATTATATGCATGATAAACATCTAATTATTTTTCATATTATATACATAATAAAGAACTGTGAGGGCCCACTAGCCATAGAATATAAATTATGAAATTAAATATATTGATTTACCAACATAAAAAAAATTTGCAGTGAATTTCTATAATTAACCAGTATGTGACAAGGAGAAAATAATATGCCACTAGTTTGTGGAGCTGCTTATTTTGAAGAGCAAAAATGCTAAATGCTTGACTTCATGTCTCCTTATTCTGAGGGGGTTTTTCTTCTCTCTTTTCAGCCTTGTCTAAATTACCGGTACCAAATTTACAGCAGTGCACAACAAAATTATGCACTCCTTAAGAAAAGCCCAGATTTCTAGAGCAAGGAAGTATGCAGTACAGCATAAGGAAAGGGAATTCAGGTATGGCATTTTGTGATACCACTGGAAGATAACAGTAAGGGGAAGGTTTTCAGAGGAAGAATATCTGTTTCATGATTTGTACAAAACAAAAACTAAGCCTCTGATATTGCTATTAGAGATACTAAATTTGGCACCGGGTATATTCTCTTCTTTTACTGTTTCTCTGATTTGCCTTGACTTTATGATGTTTGTTCATATATAACCGTAAGCAAGAGAAAACAATAGGCTTTACCTTTAACTAGCAATGTATCTGGATAAGGCTCAAGTCATGCAGAAACTGAAACCACCCTGGAAATCCTGGGAAATCTGCTCTCACTGTTACAGCTATTAGTATCCTTTCAATTATTTCAGTCCCAGATTCAGGAAAATTTCTCTATTTATGACAATCATAATCATAAATTTCGTTGTGTCATTACTTAAAATTAGCTATCCAGAACTCGCTTGGCTCAATAAGGATATTAAATCAGATAGTTAAGTGCTTCTCAGCTTCTCTTTTTTTTTTTTTTGTCCCCCGTAAAAGTGGCTTTAAGTTTCCTGCCATGCAGCATATTCTGGTCAGAACATGATTTCTTTGTTTCTGAAATTTTTGCCTTTCTGTCTAATAAGTTGTGTTTTAATAATGATTCACGATTATGTATCTACTACTACATCTTAAAAAATTCAGTTGTAAACAAGGTTTATTGTTCCTGATTAAAAATAGTAAGTCCTCTTAAACACAGCTAGCAGGTTTTGTCTATCAGGTGTATCAAAGTACACACTGAACAGGAATTCTGCTAGGTTTGTGAGCGTTCAGGATCTTTCATCTTGGGTGGTAAGGAGTAGAGCTTTTTCAGAATTAGAGTTTGGTGAAGGAGAATAACTTTGATATTTTAAGATGCCTAACGTATTCCTTAACTGGTTTTTCTTTAATTTTCTTACATTTTTGCAAAGTTACAGCTACACAACGTGTTCCGTCAAAGAGTGCATTTGTGTAGACTGTTTCAGTAAAGCTCATTAGAATAGGCTTGATTTTAATGAAATGAATAATCTCATTCTAAAAACAAAGAATTCAAGAGTGAATTTGAATTCAAAGAATTCAAATATTTCAAAGTGAACTTCAAGAGAAAAAAAGGCTGAGCTTGAAGTTAAGTTTATCCTTCAAAATTTTACTGAACTGGGGCCCTAGCACAAGCTTCAGACTGCCAAGACCTGCCAGGCTGTGCAGACCTGAATCCCCAAGCACATTTTGGCAGCTCAGATCAGGACTGCCTTCCACCTGAGGATCAAGATCGACTCAGAACTCACATTTTGAACCACAAATTTCCCCACACAGACAGTTATAGGCACACATGTATATGCAGAAGTAACTTCATTTGAGGAGTCAGATGCTTTGTTCCTATCTAATTTAACACAATAGAGACCCAAAGCAAGAAGGAACTGTGAAGAAACAGAAGGCAAATTACTGGAGGACATTAACTTTCCTCTTTTTCCTGTTTGTTGAGCTGTCTCCAGCTATTACTGACTGAAACATTCCTGGTATTCCCATTATTTTTTTACCCCTAGAGACCCTCTTCCTCCAAGAGGTCAAACTCTGCCTGTGACCAAACCTTACCAGAGCAGCAGTTTGTTGTAACCTCCCCTGATCTGGTTGAACTTGCATTGACTGCACTTGCCCAGCACAGAGCAGCAGCCTGGGCATTTTTGTCCAAAACCATAGCTGGAGGACCTGCTGTCTGGTTTTTCTACAAATCCTAGATTTTTAGAGCAGCAGAAGGCTTGAGACCAAATCTCTTTTCACTCTAAACAGTTTTGACACTATAACTCCCACTTCCCAGAAGAAAATCCAAGTTACCAGGCTACACGAAGGAAAACTGACCACTCTTCTTTCTCAAAATGAGAAGATGAGTAGCAAGAACAAGCCAGAAGCAGAGAAAGTGAACGAGAGTACGATGTGGTAACATCATGAATGACGACATGCAGATACGAGCAGTATGGGTCCAGATTTTAATTTCCCTAGATAATTTGGGGGTTTTATTCACCAGGTGAAATATAGAAACCAAATGATTGCATTAGCTGGAGCTGCATTAAATGTCTGAATTAGAATATATTATTTTAAAATAATATAACTACAAGTGGTAATCTAAATATAACTGTAACCACGCAATATGTGTAATTGAAATAGAGCACTGTGTTGGCAAAACATTAGACTGTTTCCTAGCTCTAAGCCGCATGGATCAAGTAAGCGGCAATTGTAAAGCTTTTGCATTAACTTATTGAAGCTTCTGTTGCAGCTTATAGAGAAGGCAGTTACACTGAAGCCAGCTCAGCTAAGTGTTTTTTGAGTAATAGCATGTTGTTTCCAACTCTCTTGCCTAATTAAAGACCCAAATATTATTCTGCTGAAGTTGATGACAGCGCTCACTTGACATCAAAGGGAATTCAGATCTGCTGTTCTTTTACGGATAATTGTTTTTATCATATTTTTAAAAATAAGCAAGGCAATTCACAACACATAACATGGTAGCACTTTTGTCTCAAGGTGATGGCAGACTCCAGTTCTGTCATGCCTCACAGCTCTCATCTGAAGCCAAGAGATCAACTCAGTACTGAGGTTGTAGTGTGTGAAACAAGTTATGGTCACCCCCAGAGACACCAGCTCTGACTGGAACCTAGTCCTGCTGTACAACTGGCAAACATGCTAGAAGACTGAGGAGCCTACGAACTAAAGAGAAAAGGATAAAAGATCTCCATCGCACAGATAAAAATCGAGACAAGAGCAGACTGGCTCACCTGAAGTCACACAGTAAAGCAGAGGAAGGATCACTGGGTTTATCACTGAAAATCCAGGTGGACTATTTGGGTGGAGATGGCACTTCGACCTTCCTGAGAAAAATTCTGGCTTTATGCTACCTTACATCATCTCTGAAATAAAGAGAAAACAATCAAGTGAGAAACTTCCTCTCTCCAAATTCTGTACCTAGTACTTTTTTTTGTCAGAGTTAACTGAAGCTAGCCTACAAGCAGAAAGCTGTTCGTTAGTGAAAGAACTGGGAAAAAATAATGGTCACACCTGAGCCTCAGAACTCTTTGCTCCCAAATAAGTGGGAAAATGGAGATAGAAATATAGCTTTAAAACTACTATAATACTAATTGATAAATGTTCTCCAGATGAAATGTTGCACAGTAACATCTGTAACAACTCTATGGCCAGGGAGTGGGGTGGAAATTGAATTAAATAAGACTAAATTTTCTTTCTCAAAAAAATACATTATAACTTCAATTATTGGAAGGAAATATTTTTGCAGTTACTTTAGAGTTTCTTCTCTACTGATATCTGCTACTTTAGCCATAGTATTTTAAGATAACTCTAAAGGAAATTGTCCTGTGTGAAACCAAACTGTAGACTGTATTTTATATTTTAATGAGGATTGTTTCACAAAATATTCAGTTATGACTAATGAGATATTAGCAATGAATGCACTGGAGCTGACAGATGGGAAGATAGTCAACTGTCTAAATCGGAAGATTTTCAAAGTGCAGTAAAAATATTATTAAGCAACACTTCTCTATCTTAATGCCAACCTGTACTCTAGGGAATTGGTCAAAGAGAAGATCATGAAAAGCTTTTTGGGAGCAGCTAAATTCTACAGCTGTGGTCTTTGTTTTCTAGTACTTTGCAAGAACAGAAGGGGGAATTACGAAAGCGTCTATCGTACACTACCCATAAGCTGGAAATGCTTGAAACGGAGTTTGATTCTACACGTCAGTATCTTGAAATAGAATTAAGGCGTGCTCAGGAGGAACTTGAAAAAGTAACAGAAAAACTGAGAAGGTTAGTAACTAACTTTTTGGAATAAAGAAAGTTATTAGGAATTTACAAGTTGCTGTGTTAGAGACATATATAAGAAAAAATATAAGCACATAGTCTCAAATATATAACATTTATTGATTAGACATTATGTTTTCACATTGAATGTATATATGTCGTGTACCAAATACTACAAACCACATGAAGTTATTTACATGTGATATGTAAAATGTCTCTGTTGAAATAAATATGCAAATAGAAATAAATGTAGATAGGCACATATATGACATTGTTTATGTGTAAATATACATGTGGGTTCGTGCCACATTGTATTACACATACAAAGGTTACACACTGCATACACATATATAGACACACACACACTTATACTGTATATGTCCAGGTAAATGTTTTTTCAGTGTTTGGCTGCATATTTTCTGTTGTTACTCTCCATTGCACTGATGCAAGAGAATAGAATTTGGGCCTCCATCACTCAAAGCTGAGACTATGTTCAATTCAAATAATACTATGACATTTCACATTACGCTATAACGAATAATTTGGGTTTTAGTCTCATGTAGAACTGAATGATACTGAAAACCTGAAAATTTGAAATTGCTGAAGCTGTGGTACAGGGCTCTTGGAAATCAGGGACCATATTAATTACAAATTATAATAAGCATGCATTCCTGACATGCCTGGCACTGATTAAAATGATCTGTAATCTAGCTTTAAATTTACCAGTGATTCTTAATAATAATTTTTTTCATATGTTTGCAAAACTTCTGAACTTACAATTACCCATTTATGCAGGAATGTGTTTGCATTTCTTGTGAGGACTTTCCTAAACTGATGTAGATAATTGAACTGTTTGATTTAGTTCATTGGATGAGTTAAAATGAAATTAAGAATGAATCATTCCAGGGCTATACCCAAAGAAATATTTTTCCTTCGTTGCAGAAGGTAAAAAACAAACTAAAACAAAGCCAGAAACCACCAACAAACTGAGTCAACCAAGCC
Organism: Apaloderma vittatum; assembly: GCF_000703405.1. Lineage (NCBI taxonomy): Eukaryota > Metazoa > Chordata > Aves > Trogoniformes > Trogonidae > Apaloderma > Apaloderma vittatum. The sequence goes on along the minus strand of NW_009717431.1, from coordinate 141,457 downwards.
ACCTCATGCAAATTTCAAACAGAGTGATGGTCTTACAACTTAACTGCTTCCCTGTCTGGAGAGGCTTCCTAAAACAAGGCCAAAGCAGATGTCATGATGATCTTGATATCTACACACATCTGTCAAGAGCAGTCTGAAGGTTCTCCATATTGTTTTCTTGCCAACAATATTTTTTCCTATCACTTTGCTTAGACCAGAGCTATTGAAGGTAACTTTGCTCTTGATATAGCTTTGTTCTGATATTTTTGTAGTTTAAGGCCAGGAAGCACTGGTAGTCTTTTCTCCTGGAACTTTATGTTAGGCATGGCTGCCATAAATCCTGTGTCATATTTAGCAGAGAGGTTGAGCATCCCACTTCTGTTAAAGCAAAGGGTCTTCCTTTGTCAGTAGGATGCCCCTTATCAAGATCGTTGGGCACTTGAGCATTTGAAGCTCCCTTCAAAATTTTAGAAAGTGTTTTTTTGGTCATGGCCAAGTCTGGTACTTATACCAAACATCAGATTAGTAAAGCTGAGATTCCAATATTCTAAAGGAACATTGTACCATATAATGAAGAAAACTTATATTCAAAATTATGTTTCAGGCAGGTGAATATTCCCCTGAAGACATATCATATTGGAAGCCCAAAATATTTTACGAGGTGAGCTTTAAAAATGTTTCTATTGAGAATAGCAAGGCATTCCGCAAGTTAAACAACTAGATTTCTCAACCTGGAGAAGGATAATGTCTGAAGCAAAACTGTCATCCAAAAGCGTGTCAGCAACATGTCACAGAGGAAAATCAGGAACTTGAAGTAGTTTCAATAATGTGTCTCTTGCTTTATTTTCTGCACAGGGAGAGAAATTCAACCCCTCTAATAAATAAGTCTTGTGTAACAAGATCCCACTGGCATACTGGAGAATATTTCTGTAATTAAACTTCCATTACTGTTAAGTGCAGAACTCTTCCAAGTGACTGAATGGCCATCCTTATTTCTGAAAGCCTTTATTGTCTTTATTTATCCAGAATTACCTGTGTTGTTGCTAGGCTTCCCCTCTAATATCCCAGCAGGGAGATCATTTATGTGGTTTGATAATCAAGTTTTTGACCTCTCTGCAAATATTTAGAGGTGAGCTTTTTCTTTGGGCCCAGTGGGAGTAAGATCAGGGCTTTGCTGAGTGGTTTTGAAAATATTAGCTTTAAAGCATAGGTTAGGCTTTGAAAAGTGATTGAAAAGAGATTGGGGATTTCCTACACCTCACAGTGATCCCCTGTCTGACATGATCAGTAAAATTTAAGTGAAATTTCAAAAATATTCAAATATCAATCTTGGAACCAAAAACTGTTCTCCAAAGGTCACTCTGGGTTTCTTATTTTAGACCTTACTCTGGGTAAAAACTTGGCGAGGTCCATGCCCTAGCTTTTACCAAAAAGCAATTATTCTAAGACATAAGAAATAAACACATACAAGCTTCTATTCAGCACAGAGATTAGCCCCCACACATAACTGTTTCACCAAAAGCAAAGCATTTCACAGACTGAAGGGGTGTTCTGAACAGGTATCCCATAGCTGTATTAGTTTTTGAATTAATGGCGGAAAACCTCACTTGCTTTCATAAAGGAAGTCTGTGTAACTTTGGAGAAACAGCAGAAAAAAAAATTTTTAACAAGAAGTTGCTATTTTAACAGTCCTTCTCCAAAGCTAAACTGCACTCTGGGTGAAATTGTCTTTTTTAGAGAAAGTGGCCTAAGCCTATGTTTTAGTTCAAATATATTTCATGGCCTTGAAAGGGCTTGAGACTGAGTGGAAGCAGAGAAATAGGGGCTTTCACAGATTTCCTCTTTAGTGATGATCTGCAATCTTAGAGAGGAGTGTGTATTTGCTGGGTTAGAGTACAGATATGTAATATTAAATCTGGTCAGAATACTTTTCATCAGGCTCTAATTTAGTTGAGAATCTAAACATCCATTTAATGCATGTATATATAAGCACCTGGAGGCACATGGGTATCACCTAGTAATATGAACGACAAAGAAAAGCTATCAAAACTGATAGTAAGTTATTGAGTCACGGAAACTTATTCTTAAAACGCTTTCACAAAGTAGGGAAGCTGACCTATTCTTAACTTCATTTACAAAGAAGCCAGATGTACAACATTAAAACACTTCATACTTCACAAGGTTCAGGCTATCTGTGCCCTGTAAACAGGGTTAAGTTTCCATTTGCTCACCTGATCATTTTCAAATTGGAATAATTTTCCCTACTCCTTCTCTATTTTACAGTGTTGCCCAAAGTTTGATTTGATCATCCTGTTCCTCTTTTACCCCTTTAAAACTTTCTTCCACATAATTCTGGGACCATTTCTCTCCTTGCCATCCACATTTGCTGACACTTCTTTTGGCACGCTGGACTTCTGATTTCGGTTTTACGTGTATATGTGCATGTGTATGTACTTGTGTATGTGTGCACGTGTTTGTGCTTATTTTGACTACCTTTGCATAATGTTCTCAATAGAAACACTTTTTGAAGCTCAGCTTCCAACTTACTTTGGATTTTTTGTTTAGATTGGTTTGATTATACTGGGAAGTTGTCAGTTTTTTCAGTGGAAAATGAATGTGCTGGAGAACTAGGGTTTGTGGGCTACTTTCACTAAAACATACCACAGAGGAAAATTTCACGGGCAAAGCCAAAAGAAGTTTCAAGCAGAGAAGTAAACTGTAATAAGCTCGTGCAAAATCTCTCTATCTTCTATGGTGTGCGAGTGTTGCTAGCGACGAACAATTATATTAATCATAGAATCATAGAATCATAGAATCATAGAATGGCCTAAGCTGGAAGGGACCTCAGAGATCATTTTAATCCAGCCTCCCTGTCGCCAGGGACGTCACCTCTCGACTAGATCAGGCAACACATGGGGACCAAATGGGAATCGAACCCACGACCTTAGCATTGTTAGCGTAACCAGTCTTAGAGCCATCCGTATCAGGATAGAAACAGTGCCAACAGAAGGTGATAAGAAAACCCAGTGATGCGTTACCACCATCATTACCCAGATATCCAAGTAACAATGACTGCTAGTAATTCATAATCTTAAAGATATGGAAAGGGAACCCTCAGTGTCTCACTTGAGATTTCCCCATAAATCTACACTGCAGAGTAGACTGGGGTACAGAGGTCTGAGCTAGAAAAGTCCTGAACCAATAATTTTTTACCCTTTTCTTTCAGGAATTTATGCAGATACTTTTGAACCCATGCTAACTTTTAGCAGATTGCAGATACTAGAAGTTTATGTTGGTTTCACACTGTCTTTAATTAGGCCATGAGCTGCAGAGCTGCAAAGCATGTTTAACTCTTGCCTTACTATAGAAAAGCTGCAGATCATGACAGACAAAACACTGGGACAGCTCTGGCCTCAGCCAGCATGCCCTATCTTATTTTTCTAAATCTTTGTTATCTGCATCACGGCACACAGCCTTACCAGAAAAATGTAACTATGTTAGCGCTGAGTAGCTGTTTGCAGGTAAAGTCAGTTTAAGCCCACTTCCTTCCATCGGTTTATCAAGATCATCTCTGCCTTCTCCTTTGCCATGAAAAGCTGGGTGCAAGGTACCCTAAGACTTTTTTTCTTGTGTTGACTCTGGTTAAATAACTGTAAAAATCCCAAGTACACCTAAAGCTGCAGATATAAATGTCTATACAGAGGCTTATTGGCTGCATCTAACTGGAGCATGGACAATGCAGAGATCTGTAAACTTCAGTGAATTCTTTGATTCACCTGGATGTTTACAGAATACCTCTGTGAGAACTGTTGAGTAATGACCAAGTTGAATGTTAATGCAAATCTCACAGATTTTCAGCCCATTTGGGTGACCACCCTAGCAAACACCCTGCACTACAGATCTTCCTCACAGGGAAGAAATCTCTGCTGAGCAGGTCTATAAAATGTACACGATGCTGAAACTTCTCCCAGGCTCACAATGCACGTTTGAAACAGCTGCCCTGAGTCTGGGCTTACCCTCGGTACCCTGGGGAGTTTCACCCATGGGGATGTCATCACTCATGCCCACAGAGCAGCTGTCCTCAGCACAGCCCTGTCCTCTCAGTCTGTGCCGCAAATGTTATGGTATTACTGGGGGCCCTAGTAGAAGCTCTGTGTGCCTTGCAAGGGGCACCAAGTGTCGCTGGACTGCCCCTGAATGGAGAATTTTGATCGTTTAACTGGAAGGAAAATCTCCACGGCAACAGGAGCAGGGAGAGGCACTTCACTGCCAGAAAGGGGTGGGCTGGACCCCTCGATTCACAGCCATGGCATAGTTCAAATGTGTGTCTTTGTTCCGACTTCAACAGCCACTTGCAACCTTGCGACAAACCAAAAAGACAACGTTAATCCCAGTCCCTTCCTGATCATTATAGAAACTACATCCAGATCCAGGCTTCTCAGAGGAACAGACTTTCAGTTGAATAAACATGCATTACATCTGAGATCACTTGTACAGTGAATACCCATGCCCGTTACCTAAAATAAACTCACCACTGAAAATTCTTCAACCAATGGACCTAAGATTCCCAGTACAAACATATAGAAGTATTCAGACAAACTTTTCACAGATAAACTTTACTTTACTTTTGTTATACATCCTGCTGAGGTGATATGTACAAACAAGAACAAGGAGCTACCCTCCTTACCTTCTGCAAAGAGAAAGGCACAGCTACTACCAAAACAGAGATGTTTTTCCCACAAGCTGCACAGCTTGTTCATTACCATACCAATGCTAAACAACTTAAAGATGTACAGACTGAAAATTTTCTTTGATGTATTGCTCTGGAATAAGCAGAGAAGTCTCATTTTATGAGTACGTACAATCCTTCAGTGTTGATAAAAATAAATAACCACCTTTTCCAGGCTAAGCTATCTAAACGTATTTCCTGAAGAAAGATGATGTATTTAGCTCCTGAGAATACTCAATCCCTTGAACTTCTGTCAAAAGAAGGAATTTTCTAAGTCATGTGATGATGCCCATGTTTTGCTTTTGTTACAGTCATTAGGTTTCTGCTGCAATTCTCCATATTAAGAAAGCTCCATAAATCTTTTCTTGTACTTTCAAAGCATGCACCTCAAGCCTCCTCTCTGATACATTATCCAGAGCCTAATGTAAAGCTACGATCTCTTTGTGCAAGTTTCCATGCTGTGATGCATGTCTGCATACAAGTGTAGAATGCCAAACATATTTTCACTTCCTGATGGAATTTGTTGCTAAATATGGGAAGCAATCTTGACAAAGAAATTTTGCTTAGGAAGTAGCCGGCAATTACATTTCAAAGGCAACCACTGACCAGCAACAGGAGTGATAAGAAAATAGGTTTCAAGTAGTGCAAGTCAAGGTTTGTACTGATGTGAAAATTACAGGTAAAAGAACAACACAAAACTCAATGCATTCAATTACATGATATCATCTTTGTTTTAGGATACAAAACAATTATCTAGCCTTACAAAGAATTAATCAGGATCTGGAGGATAAACTTTACAGAATGGTAAGTTACCATAAGTAAACTTTATTTTTTTTTAATAGTAGCTGTGGATTTATGGTTCTTAAGTTACAGGACAAATATATATATAGCTGTAAGAAGAAAACTTCGTTCTCCAGATGCAGTATTTTTAAAAAAGATATATGGCTTTATCAGTACCACGATCTAGAGCTCAAGCTGCGTACGACAGCATAGTTCCATCAATTTAAATGGAGATTGCATTGGCTGATGAACAAGATGAGTAAATTATACTTTTAAATAATTTTGGTTAATTTAGTTAATAACTTCATAGGTTTTAAATATTTATGTTTTCATTAAGTAACATATTAATATAAGGTAATCCAAGGTTTTCTCGTGTTTCTTAGATACTTTCGTTCAGCTTTTATTAAGTGATTTAGTGGAGCTTGAATGGTCTGACTTTTATATGCTGTCATAACTATCAATCTCTGTGTATTAATTTCCAATCTGCATGTGTCTGCAACCACAAAGTCAATGTCTCTGTGGCAGGCCAATTAGTAACTGAGTGAGGAAACCACTGCACCATTTATGGGCTTCCCATCCAGGGCTAATATTACAAGACACAGACAAGATGTGAGAAAGAAATAGCAATGCCTTGAGTGCCCTGACTCACTGCTAATGCTGCTGGGACATACACACTGTTAGGAGAATATTTGAGGAGAAGTGTGAAAGTAACGTGTAAAGAGGAAAGAATGACAGTTTAGAACTTCCAAAGATGTTCGGGTCATGAGCACAGCCTGAGCCTCTCCTGACTCGGTACAAGCAGTCGTTCCCTGCTCTCGTTTTCCAGCTCCACACCCAGGGTGGCCCCAGCGAGCAGAGTGCACACACAAACCCATGGTTTTTAGGCCCAGATAGAGTTTGAATGTACAGCTGTAAGGATGCTGAGGTACTCCTGCATTCTACACGAGTCTCATATGGAACATCTGCACGGGTGGGCAGCTTGGGATGAGGGGAGCAGCTTATTGTGCTCTGAGAGTAAATAGAGACTATGACAACACGTCAGAGAGACACCAGCCTGTACTAAGAAATGGGAAACAAGTTTTTGAAAATGTCATTGTTCTTATCAGTCTGTTTAAACAGCTGACAAAGAATAGAGAGTACTGATGTGTTTGTAACTGGCTAACGGCAAAGTTACAACTGGATTATAGCTGATATTTGTTCCAGAATATATGTATAAACACCGCACAAGCATAAATAACATTTGATCTCATGTTATTTTTTTTCTCTATTCTTCCTTTGTTGTATTCATTTTCCTTTTACCCAAAACACTGGGATATAGTCTTTATCTGTGGCCTAATATTTATAACATATGAACTACAAAAGATAAATAGAGGCATTCCAACCAGTAAATGAAATAAAAATATTAGAAACATAGACAGGAGGACTCCAGAAAAATCCATGCTTTTTTATCACGTATTTCAGATCAAAGCAAAGAATTTTTAAACTGCTGTTTCAGTATCCACTTAAAACTCTGAGAAATTATTTCAGAGCACAACACGGAAAGAAGGAAGATTGGTTCCATGGAGCACTGTGCCTTTCTTTATCCCACTGATACAACAGTCATTGAAGGTAGCATTAGAGGCTTGAATAAGATCAGCCAGGCTCTGCACACCTCTTAATTCCAGACTGATTTTCCTTCTGAAATATTGAAGCTGAAGGTACAAAACAAAACAAATCAAATGTCAAATGAAATTCTTAAAAGCAGAAAGATTAAAAAATAGTACCATATTTGATTTAGATAAGCCAAAACATTTGATTTTCAGGACACTTCAAAAACCCTCAGTTAAAAAAAAAATTAATAACAAACAAACAAAACCAAAAAAGACACCAAAAGTCAATTAGAAGAAATCCTCCAATTAACAATTAAACCAATCCCTAAGTTAGAAGAAAGTTGAATTAAAAAAACCTGGTTAGTCAACAGTCTATGATAGAGTGGGCTCTTGGATACCTACTTCCTCCCTCTTGCTTAGAAAGAATAGAAGTATTTATTTTTTATCTAATTTAGTCAGTATGTCACTGCAAAATCAAAAGCCTGTGATTTCTCTACCTTTATAGAAATCCAAATATATAAACCACTTGTTTACTTTCTCCTTCTTTCCCCTACCTCACCCCTCTATACAGAAACACAAATGCTTACACACACATACACATATATATACTCATATTCTTATACAAATTTTTACTGTTTGATCTGTCCAGATGCAACAAGTAGGGAAAAGAAGAGCCCAGGGCAGTGGTCCCTTGCTCCTCTTGCCTGCAGGTGATCTGGGATGCTCTCAGGTGACCACTTTCTCCCTGTCCTTACAGGTGACCCCCAACTCCCCCTGCTCCCAGTGCCCAGACCCAGCTCACCACAAATAATCTAGGATTTCACCTTGGCCTCCCTCTTCTAATGTTTTTGGGTATCTTGAATTTTGAAGCCTTTCATGCATGTTATTGGTATAAGGGATGTGAAAAATAATCATTAATTCATCAGCATTCAAAAAAAGAAGCTGAAACAGCAATTGTTTTTCTTCTAGGCTCCACTTCCTTTTGAGTGCTAATCCATAAAATATTTAAAAATATTTGAAAGTACACTTCTGATCACAGCAAATGGTATCCAGTTGAAACCTCTGTCACATGAGAACTTGAAATAAAAGTATAAAATACAAACTGCACTCTCTTTGTTGGCTAAGAGCTAAAAAATGCAATCCTAAAATCAGGGGAGAGTTTGCTGTGTTGAACTGTCCAAGATTAAGCACATGGCACAGTGGAAGCAGATGTAGAACAGAACTAAAATTCAGCTGTCACTATTGATAAAATTTCTGTTCTTACCACAGTCTAGATTTTGACTGGAGATCTATTTTGTGTTGTAAATATTGGTTAAGCAGGGGAATATGCAGGCTGCCTTCTTAAATAAACTCTTTTTTTTCCATTAAGATGTGGGAAAAGACTAAGCAGAGTCCTCAAATTTTGTGCTGCGATTCCATCATAGGAAGGTTCTAGTAAAGAACTTTTTAATAATGTATAGTTCCAATTGTCACCAGTAGTCTTCACTTTCCCTTACACTTGTCTGAGTTTCCCAAGGATGATCTACCATGTCTTGTTCCTCACAAATAGCAATTACAAGCAGATAATGCAAGTCATCCCAATCACATAACATAAAATCCTTTATATGATCTCACAGAATCACAGAATGTTAGGGGTTGGAAGGGACTTCGAAAGATCATCTAGTCCAACCTCTCTGCAAAACATGATCACCAGGACCCCCGGGGTCCCTTTCCCCTACGCTGCTCTCCAACAGGTCAGTTTGCAACCTATTCTGGTACATGGGGTTGTTCTTTCCCAGGTGCAAGACTCTACACTTGCCCTTGTTGTATTTCATAAAAGTTTTCCCTGCCCAACTCTTCAGCCTACCTAGGGCTCACTGAGTGGCAGCACAGCCTTCTGGTGTGTCAGCCACTCCTCCCAGTTTTGTGTCATCAGCAAACTTGCTGACAGTGCTCTCTAATCCCTCATCCAGGTTGCTGATGAATATATTGAATAGTACTGGTCCCAATACTGACACCTGAGGGACTCCACTAGATACAGGCCTCCAGCCAGACTCTGTCCCACTGATCACAACTCTCTGACTTCTTGCCTTCAACCAGTCCAGAACTCACCTCACTACCTGATCATCCAGACCACACTTCCTCAGTTTAGCTACAAGGATGCTGTGGGAGACAATCTCAGATGTTTTACTGAAATCCAGATAAACTACATCCACTGCACTGCCACCACCTATCCACCTGGTTATGTCCTAAATCTAAGCCCAACTGTATCCCCTATATGATCTTTAATTGAATTAAGCAACATATTTTGAAAAGTTCATGAAGTTTTAAGGCTTTCAGTTGTAACTGAAGTTCTGTAACTTTACCTTTAAAGCCATAAGATGGATTTTTAATGGTATCTACATTTGGAGAAAAGAGATATCTAATAATAGATGCTTAATAAACCTAAATGCTAGGGAAAATCACATCCATTTCTTCTCCACCGCCTGTATTTTGAGTGTCCTTAAACATTTGATCACAGAAATCCCCCTATAAAGATCTCACGAGACATTACTCTCCAGAAATATCCTGAAATGTCTTTTGTAACTAAAACATAACAGTTTGACAAAGAGACTGCTCTATGGTATAAGCTGACTTCTGATGCAAAGTCTTTCAAGAAGCCAGAATGCAAAGCTCTGCTCAATCTAAAATGCATGGAATCTGCATCTAATACCAAATTACACAGGGAGCATTGGAGGTGAATATGGAAGGTGAAAGCTCTACAGTAAGGGAGAGAGCCTTCTGATGGCCAGGTGAACCAGCAGATAAATCACTGCACTCGCTTCGTGAATCCTTACTCCCACATAGCCCTTGGTCTGCCAACACATCTTCCTCAAGCTTTCCAAGTCCTTTTGGGTTTGGTTGCCGTTTTTAAGGAGAGTAATTACTTACTCCTCCCTCAGTGCCAGTGGAGGACCTTTTGGGACCACAGGTGATATGGAATACTGTCAGACATCAGGGATGTGACCAGACTGCTGTGCTGCGAAGTGTAGGGGATGCTGGGCACTGGCTCCACCAGCCCTGCCAGGCTCCTCAGTGCAGCCCCAGCCACTGAGGCTTTGGTCCCCTCCTCTGCAAAGCCAGCATCATCCCTCTGCCCACAGTGCACATCTGTCAAGATGACAGCTGTTACATCACATTAATGGTTTCACTTACATTAAGGCAGGCTGGGGGGTGTGACTCAGCTGTAAAGTTGGAAGAAATTATTACATAAACCAGCTGTAAAGAGCAATTTCTGATAAGGATGCTCAGGTCTGAAACACTGCTCTATGTGAGCACTGCACTGATTTTATTCCTGTTTCTTTCTCTGCCTGTGAGCTGGAGGAGGACTAAGAAGTATAACAAATACTTTATGCTCTATGTTATTAAGAGTTATTTAGCAAGTTCTTCAATATCTGGGGCTTTCCAGTCTGATGGCCATAATATGTACCTAAGCACCTCCAGCTGGCAAAATCCGAAGATGAATTAAATATGAATGTGAAATTTTAAGTGGTGCTCCGAAACTTTGTGTCACAGGAATGTTGTTTTAAAGGAAGCTGCTTGCTGGATGTCCAGGTCAGAAAGGTAGAGAATATGGAAAGTAGTGAGGAATTTGATGAACAATTTCAGTCAGGCATTAAAAGCATCTAACTACCAGGGTGAGCCTAAAACTTTGTCTTTGGAATTTAAACCAGTCACTACATTGCACCTGAGTCAAAGTCACCCCCAAATATGGTTTAAATCACAAGTGAAAGATGATGAAAGCAACAGAGCGAAAGCCTATTTCTGACACAAACCTAGGGAAAGCAAAAGCCCAGCATGTTTAGGTTCCTGCATGGAACATGACTACTTTAACACTGACTTTGAATTGAGTAATTTAAAGCACATCTTTTTCATTTTCTTTCCTTTATGAAGAATAACTTGTTTCCCCTCCCCACGCACACTATATGTCCCATGAAAGTCAAATAGATGACCTAAATATACGTAAAAGGATTTGCATCCCAAAGACAAGAAAAGTTTAGAGTCAGCTCAACCTGATAGGCTCATTTGCTCATATTCAGTGAAAACAGCTGTGAATTTCAAGAGAAATTTATACTGGTTGGTTAGTTAAGGCAGAAGCCAGAGAAGGACTATGCTTTGTGGACTAAAACAAGTGTAGAACCACATTTCTAAGGAGGAAATGGCCATAAATGCCACAGAAACAAGTAATTTATAAAAATAGCAGCTTAAAATCTGCATTTCTAAGAGAACTTTAAACTTCGTATTTTTATGTTTATGGGTATTTTGTGGTAAAGATCTCCATCTCCTCTGAACTCTTTCCACACTCATTTTCCAGAAATAAATAGTGTTGCCAAAGCGGTGATAAGACTAGCCTTTTAAACTTACACACATTGACATCTGTAGCAACTACATAGACTCACACTGAGTAGATCCATTAGTTCCGAAGTCAAATAAAGGAATCCTCCTCAGTAAGTTGAGAACGTGACTCCATCTCACAGAAGCACACAGGCTTCCAGACATCCTCACTTCTTTCTCTCTCTCTGAATAGAGATTCATTTCCCATTGTTATGTGGCTGGCAAAATGATCCTTCTTCCCAAGAGATTTCAAGGCAGTCCAGGCTCTTCCTAATTGCTGTAGATGAATAAGATATCAGGAAAGATTGTTCTGGAAACTATCTTCCTTGTTGCCAAAGCCATTGGACTATTCTTATGTCTCTTCCTCTTAGTAGGACATCTTCCACAAGCAGCCTAAAGAAGCTATAAAGTGACAACAAACACTTCTCACTTCCGACACCATCTCTATTACATGACGACACAGCTCTTTAGTTTTTAACGTGTCTTATCTCTTGGCCGCCTGAGGTTTTCAATCATTTTCTTCATCCTGATCTTCACGGTTTGGTCTCTGCCTCTCAGGATGCTCCCTGGTGCTTCCATCTTTATCTGGGGATAGAAAAAGCTGTTGTTTTCAAAGTAGCTGAAAAATATTAGAAATATTTCTGGGATGTAGGCATCTCTGACTGGTGCCTTCCTTGTGAGTTCCTTGGTCCTTTGTGATTATCTGCCAATTCAGCACAAAGAAAGAGAAAGCAAGAAATAAGGATTAGCCTGAAAAGGTGTTCTGTAATAGGCACTTCACATCTCAAAGTCCATGAAAGCTGGTGTCATCTATGAACGTGGAAAACAAGGCATATAAAAGTGTCTTAGCTAAGGTCATCAAGAAGCAAGAAACAAATTTCCATGTAATTTTGTCTGTACAGGAGGGAATATGGAATTAATTGAGATAAGAAGTCATTAACTTATAGAGAGAAAATTGAAAGAGGCATGGAAAGAGACTGATTTGTATGTTGTAATTTTCTAATTGCATCCTTTATGCTCATAGAACAGTACTAGAGGTGTGTAGGATCATCAATATAATCTTTAGTCAATTTTATTATCACAAGTGGCCTGTACCTCCAGCAGACTACTCTTTACTCACTAGAGATGTAGTATGTAATCTTGTGCTTTCTTCTCTTTTAGTCCAGAAACAAACATGTCTTCGTTCAATCTACTGTCACTAACACAGAAGATACCATTACATCGAATTCAGAGAATTAGCACCCATCAACACCATTTCTATTCCTTCCAGCTATAATTTACTTAGCATTTGATTATCCAGTGGGGCTCTGCCTTGGTAAATCATGCCACTGGTGTCAAATGTGGGAGATGAGAGGTACATAGGAAATCTGTATTTTGTCAACTTCATCTAAACTGGCACAGAGCACAGGCTCTGAAGCTGACTAGCCAGCTTAGCAAGGCTTTTAATAAGGTATACAGAAGATATTTTTTCAAGCATGATCATAATGCTGGAGGAGACCAAGGTGATGGCAGGGAAAACTGGATTTGTAAACAGCAGATCCTCAGTACTGCTGATTTCCTAAAGAATTGGTCCTAATGCAGCAGGATAAAACAGTTACAAACTGGAAAGAATCTTTTTTGCCATGGAAGATATCTAGTACCTGGAGTAAAGTCCTCAGCACTTGAAAAAGATGAGCAGTCAGCTAATGCATGCTTTGAGGAGCAATCAGCATGCGCAGTGATATTGTATTCATCATATTTTATATCCTGTTCATCATATTTTACATCAAAGAGAGTATCTAAGCAGAACCCAGGCCAGGAATAGCAGGACCCTTTCCTAGTCTAAGGTCAGGTTTGTCTGCACTCATTTAATTTAGAAAAATTATCCCTACTTATAACTTCAATTTGCTGCTCAGATTTCCATTCAAAATGAGCTGGATAAGAGGTGGCAGGTGCCTTTACCCTGAGCTTATCTTAGACACAGAGTTTTTATTGAACTGAAAGCCTCAGAAATATTTCCAGATGACACTGTGACAAGAAGATATCTAGCAGGAGGTGCAGACATAAGCAGTTTTTATTACGATGTCCTTTCATATGGTGTATGCCGCATAGCTTCGCTGAATTCCAAATAAGGAACAAACCCCTACAACAGAAAGTGATAAGGTGTATGAACTGACGTACCCTGCTCAGAAAGGTGATATTCCTCTTGACTTCAGTCAGTACCTACTTGCTGCCATGAAGAAATATTAAAGACCAACACCAGTACTTTTCTGTACTGGGAAGAAAAATAATCATCCTGTGTGTGTTTTACAAATCACTTGCAAGGAAAAGCATGCCTTTATTTCACAAGCAGCACCTTGACAGCACTTTGCTAACCAGATTTCTTTCTGTGATATGTTATTAATTATACACCAGTGACAAATATTTCTTTTTCCTTTACTACTATGGAATTACATTTCAAGCTTGTGATATAGGGTAGTCAAGGAAACAAATCTTTATAAGACCTTTGCTAGTACAAGGTTGAATACGATATTAAGAGCAAATCATTCTTCAGGGGAAATCATAGAATCCTAGAATGGCCTAGGCTGGAAGGGACCTTAGAGATCATTCAATTCAACCTCCCTGTCATGGGCAGGGATGCCTCTCAACTGGATCAGGCAACACATGGGGACCAAATGGGAATCGAACCCACAACCTTCGTGTTATCAGTGCCATGCTCTAACCGACTGAGCTAATCGGCCCTCATGCCATACAGCATGAGATCAACATCTTCAGACAAAACACTAGAGCCCCACCTTTAACAACATTATACTGTTTGGAAGTCAAGGAAAGAAATCAGATTCTGCTGCGTGTCACTTTTTAACCAGAACAGTGTTGTTTTGTTAAAAGGATAAATTCTATAATTTCACTTTGATGGACAAATTAGATTAGGTCAGTAATTTAGAGTTGAGGCAACACATCATTTATCAGAGAAAAAGATGTTCCTTATTTCCATAGTTCTGTTTTGCAGAATAAAAGTGTTACAGACACAGAAGATGCATTGGTAGCATATCCATATATCCAGTGTCTCTGATCTATCACAAAAAGAAGAAAATGCCAAGCTTGAACATCCCACTATGAATTACATTTGTGTATTTTTCTTCTATCGAAAGGTACACAACAAACAGAAAAATATGTTGAAAAAGTAAACCTCTGCATCCTAAACTCTATCCTCCTTCTCTTGCAATTCTTTTAGTAAAGGGACAAAGTAGATTAAAAAACCTGACACTTACAGATAAATCTCTTTTCTGACAATAATTTTCTTTATTTTTCTTTCCCCTGGTATATCTTCCTGAAATCCATCCCCAACTCTAAATGACTTTTCCCCCTCATTTAAGACAGTTTTTCTAATCCTTTATGTCTTGGCTTTGTTTTCTGTGTCTCATCTCTGATAGCCTTCTTCTCCATAAAGGCACTGACAGCAATTGTCTGAAGTAGTTTGCTGGTCATGTGATATGTAGATTTCACTACCTGCTGTATAAATTTGGTGAATTTTCTTAAAACTGTTGTTTTCCTAGCCATATTTTCAGTATTGCTACCTCTATACAATTCTTAATTATTGAAGAAGTTATGGAATTATATATCTCTCAACATTCACAACATCACTACGGATTTTTTCAATGAGCTAAAATTAACTTTAAAAAAATTAACAATTACTTTGGACTGTTCTTCCCCAATGTACCATAGAATAATCTGGCATGAGAAGGATTAGAAAATACTTGATTTAATTATATGCTCTGTTTGAGCAAATACAATTCAACTAAGGAGGATGTGGTTACTAAATATAAGATGCATTAGGAGGCATCAATCAGCTGTATAAGCTTTAAATTAATAAATAGTTCTTTTACAGTTATCCAACTACTGACAGAGAGTTAGAATTAAAATCTCTAATAAAATTAGCCCAAGTCTCTCAATGCAGTTTTTAAAGTATAATTTATTGAATAGGTCTTTATACACCAGCTGTAGTAAGGTTAATGACATTTGTTCCACTGTTGGGTGATGTTCAAGTAGTAATAGGTTCCATTTTGTGACAAAATGTAGTTTTCTGTGTTGCAGGACTAATTGAAGAGAGAACAGTACAATACATTGGGATGCCTTTGTCTCAAATTACCCAGTACCTTAAGGTTTTTTCAAAACTTCTAGACTTTGCTGTTTAAGTATTTTAACAATTTTTCTTTCAAATTTCTAGTGTGGATACAGATACAGAGAGCTATCAAAGAATGCAGTGCATACATGGGCAAATGATGTCAAATACAGTAAAACTTTAATTTCTATACAAGATGCCAGGAAAACAGATAAAAGGGCATCAGGCATGGTTAAATTATCAATTATTCAATCTAGGTTATCAAGACAAATTTAATATCTACTAATAGTGTACGTCTTTCAATACTCAGCTAAAGATGCTTTGTTTCCTAGAGTGCACTGGGGAGGAATGTATTCTGTAGGAAGAAGAGATGCCA
Organism: Apaloderma vittatum; assembly: GCF_000703405.1. Classification (NCBI taxonomy): domain Eukaryota; kingdom Metazoa; phylum Chordata; class Aves; order Trogoniformes; family Trogonidae; genus Apaloderma; species Apaloderma vittatum. The sequence continues at coordinate 125,549 of NW_009717431.1, read as the reverse complement.
AGAGCCCTGCACAATGCCCTGCACCAAGGAAAGCAGCTGTCTCCTCTTCTGAGGGCAAAGGGAAAATTATTTCCCTGTTAGATGCCTCCCCGGTACCTGCTCTGCTGCTCTGTGAATTTTCATACTTTTATATAAATGAATCCACTTTTCAGAGTTCACAGTTACACTGACACAGAAGCTCAGTAAATATAACATCATGGGGAGAAAATTCATTTGAACAAGGCTTATTATATTCCACAGTGGCACATGTAATTGACTTCATCTGCTGCAATGAGATTTTGATAAACCCTCACTACAGGATCTTGCCCAGCTTTCCATTGCTCAGCTTCTAGGAGTTTTTCTTCTGGGTAAATAGCCAGAGATGAAAAATTAAGAGTGATAATACATGCCATGAAAGAGAAGAAATTCAGATCAAAAGTCCTTTTGGAAGGGTGCTAAAGGAGCTGGATATTCCTGCTTCTTCCAACGTTTTAACTAGATATCTCTTCCTTAAACTCCTTTAACACAATTCTATAGGCTCAGAGATCAGAATGAGGAATTTTAATGGTAATTTCCCCACAGTGGCTAATGTGAGCTTGCTTTACCATCTCCAAAAGAAGTGTTCTCAGTAAATTGCTGAAAGACAGGAGCCATCCTTATAATTACTGGTCAGAGAGCTTTCTATCCTACAAATAAATAAGCACGATGCCCAGGAAAAGAGTTGCTAACTAGGCATGTGGCTTTAGGTGGTGAATTTGGGATCTGAGGAACTCTAATCCACTTGCTATGAGGAAAAGTAGCTGCTTGGTTTAGCTGTACCCTGCTAAAGCAAATATTAAAGAGTCTTCTGGTGAGCTACACCAGGCATCGATCAATAAGGGGATTGAAAGGAAAAAACAAAGTGTTCTCATTTGCCATAAAATTAAAGTGTCAAGAATAAAATCAGTCACCAAGGGGTATGAAAAGAGACTCTCTAGCTGCCTATATGCCAGTACTAATAATCTAGTAATAAACTGGAAGAACTGGAAGCAACACATGTGCATTGATGCCAGACTATGATGGAAGATCATGGAAAAGACTAAAATGGTTAAATTAGTTTTTCAGGAAGGATCAAGTGGATTGCAGAGCTTGGGAATGTCATTCTGTCTTGTGACTGGCATGTCTAAATAATCTTGAATATCTCTTTTGTTAGTGGAAGGCAGAAGCAGATCACATGCTGGTTTGTGCCTACTACAGACTGTGACACTGCAATGATTTGTGCAATATCTCTATAAACAGTTATTTTTAGGACACAGGAGAAAAGACTAAAATGCTACCATCTTTATCTTTAATGACATATGCTGATGGTCACGTACAGAGAGTACAGGGCTCTTTGGAAGTGGTTAAACAAATTATAGTAAATATTTCCTGATTATCAATGTGCTGCATTAAACATGAAGAAATTGTCTCTTCACCTTCATTGTGATAAGTACAGGGACTCACGTATGAACTAAAATGAGTTGTAGCTTAAGGGTGAGAGACGATGAATTTACTACCTTTGTTACCTGTCACAGAATAAGATCCAACTCAATGATACATGTATTTGATGCAAAAAAAAAGACTGAAACTTTCAAAACTGATAATTATTTTGAGCCAAACCATCTGGGAGAAAAGATTTTAAACACTTATCTATCACCATTCACATTGCTTTCCTAAAAAAAGATTTCACATTTAGGAATAAAGAAGAAAATTATGGTTAAAAAACTTTAAGAGAAGAAGTAAAAATTGCTACATAAAATGGAAACTGTGCAAGTAACAAGTGGAAAGAACTGATAGCACTTACAAGCCCTGAAATATAGAGAATAGATGAGGAAGCAAAAAGATACAGGGAAAGAATTTGTAAGATATTAGACATAAAAACACAGTTGAAGTTCACGTAACTAGAAGAAATTTACACAACTTTGTTATTTTACCTACTAGGCATGGAGGAGTGTGCACTGGTTTTAGTATTGTGATGAAGGACAAGTCAACGAGCTTTCCGTGTTCAAGAAAATAAGATATTTTTATATCTTGAGATGACAAAATATCTTGTATTTTGACAGTAACTGAGAATGATAGGAAATACAGATAACAAAAATGGGTGGTTTTAACTTAACAGCTCTTTATAAACACAGTTTCAGGTTTTGAAATGACCTTATCAAACATGCCTTTGAGGTTTTAATATCTATTATTAAGAAACCTTAGAAACCTGGAGTGTTTCCAGAAGATTGAAAGAAAACTAATATGCCATTATATGAAAAATGGAAACGTAAAGACTGGGGAACTAGAGGTAATCTTTTTTTTTTTTTTTCCTAATAACTGCCCTCTCAGCAGCATAATAGATTGTCAACAAAGTTAATACAAGGAAGCACTGGTCTGAACTTAAGAAAAACATACACTTCATGTCGCCTACTTCTAGTTCACTAATTAAGAGTAAGAGAACGTCTAGTCCCTGGGCTACTCTCTAGTTGAGTAAGAGTAAGAAACAGGTCTACAACATGCCTATCATCTTAAAACAGCTGTCTAAGCACATGGGCATAAACACCCTTTGGATATATCTCTGTGTCACTGACTGGAGACTAGACAAGGAGCTTTATCCAGTGCCTTACTAGCAGATGGAGAGATGAGACTGAGTTATGAGAGATTAATACCAGGCTCCTGTGACTACAATAATACTCTATCATTCAGATCAGTGAATCCCTTCCTATATTCACCCTGGATATCTATATTTCTTCTTTTGTGTGCCAAAAGACAAATACACTTACAATGATCCTTTTTGAAAAGAAAGAAAAGACTGAATACTTTAAAAATTTAAGTAGAGCAGAAAAAAAAGAAAAGATAATCCAATTCGTAAAAAAGTTGTGCCATGAAATCTGATTTTCTTAAAAACAATGTAGCAAACTGGGAATAGCAAAACAACTATTAAAAACAAGTCAGGAATCATTACCTAAGTGTGTAGAGCTTTCCTCAAGGACCTGAAGCATACTTCCTTTTCTAAATACAGTTTTCATATTTACTTTATTATGCTCTATTAAGCCAAGAGCATTGCGGAGTTAACAGATAGCTACCCAGTGCTAGGGCATTTATAAATAGTTCTGGATGGTTTTTGGTCTTTTTTACATACATTATCTAAATATTGTAGTCATATTCCAAGCACAATTCTCTAAGCTCAATGTCAATAACAGTTTGGTAGTATGCTACGGAGAGAATGTGGTCTTGTATGGACGACTGTACAAGTAGCATCCCTACATATCATTCCATGTTTAGCAGGGTACAAAAATCTCATTATTTGATTTTTCCTGGCTTAGTTGTTCATGTTGTTCCAACAGTACTTTTTAAAACAAAACAGTTCCTTTACCAAAGCCTGAGGGCTATAAAAGCTTTGAATCGTTATAAAGGGGAGATGAGATTTAACCTGAAGTGAACAAAGGCTTTGCATAGCCTGAAGGGTGTCCCTGTAGCTTAAAGCCTGTAGGTTTTTAAACCAAAATCTGATGAGCTCCATCCTTTCTGAAGGTCTCAGCTGCTGCAGAAAGTCTTAGAGGAAGGTAATTTCTACAAAGATCCTCTTAAAAAGTTTCTGAGCCTCTCCACCTGCTCTCATCTTTGCTTTCAATTCTCCTTCTGCCAAACACACTAAAGCCAGCTCAGCTTTGTAGCAGCATATTGGGCTTTGAAGGGAGTTGCTGTCATCCTATGCTGTGTGATTAGTTTGCAGTCCGTCTACACATCTTTTACCATCCTACTCAGTCTCTCTTTCCTCCTTCTGTACCAACAATAGATGCCCTAAGTAATTCTGCAGAAATTTCTGATACTGCAGGATGGGAAGTTCCTGCTCATGATGTCAAAATTTGTTTATGCAATTAGGAGAGACCAAGACTTCTGACTGTCTTCTAAATGATTGACTTTCTTAGAATTCTCTATCTGTACCATTACACTATTAAGCGAGTTTCAAGCAAGTATTTGCCTGCAGGGGAAGAGTGACAAGATCAGGTTTAATAGTGTCAATGTAGGTTTCACAGTATAATGCAATAGTTATTTTTAAGCATTAGAAATGTATTCTGTATATTCATCCTGGTAATGCATAAAGAGTCACCTGTGTATAAAAAACGTGAAGCTAGAGCATGAGGTGCATAAGAAAAGTGGCCTTGGTAGATGCCCAGTTAAAGAACAGGACCAGCTATTGTCCCAGAACTTACAAAAGTAAAGAAATCATGCTTACAGTGGGTTGAGAAGAGAGAGAGAGGATATCACTAACATGGGAGAAAGCCCTAAGTTCAGACAGGGCGTTTGAATCCAAGAGGTCTTCAGATGATTGACACCTTGATGGAAGCAGGCTAGCGGCTAGAAAATGATGGCTAGAGGGAAAAAAGGAATTGTTTCTTCATGACCAAAGTTTGTCAGTGAGGTCTGGTCTCACACAGGAAGAGTGCCTAAGATGGTGAAGTGGAAAGAAGTAGCAGGAATTGATAGCAGAAATGCAGAAGGAGCAGAATGGTGGTATAAACTGCTATCTTTATAATAAAACAGGATCCTGGAGAATAACCTGTTTTCATGGATTTTCTACTAGAACATCTGAAATACATTCAAACACCTGCAGCAAGTGAAAGGTGCCAGGAAGAAATAAAAATGTTCCTTGATGGTATCGTCTACTTTAATAACCATGTAGCTGAATTTTGCACAGCTTGGATCTGGCAGTCAGGGTTATTTAATACCATAATAGCCAAGTTAACTGACAATTTTGTAGAAAACATTAACATTGCAAATGCAGAGATTAGTAAGTTGGGCAACTTTGAAGGAGTTTGTATCAGTCATTTGTATTACTGTGGCACTCATACTTTTCTGCCCTGAATCCCTGAGGACAGTACAAATAATTAAAATTCAGCAGTACTAACATTTAAGCACGAGCCAAGTTAAACAGAGGGATGCCTTAAATGAAAACCTTCTCAGCAGGACATTGCTGTACCAGGAGAGAGTTTTTAAACTCAGAGTAAAAGCTCTTAACCTCAGTGACTTTATACAAGCAATTAAGGGTAACTGAAGGACAACATCAATAGATAGTACAGCATAGCTTGTTACAGCATACAGTGCATAAGACATTCTGAACTATAATAAATTGAGGTGCCAAGAATTTGAGAGGAACACGTATTGTTTCACAGGGAAAGGATATGAAAAGTCAGTACAAGCAAGGACTGGAGTCATATCTTGGACTTGGCACTTAAAGGAACATTGAAGGCAAAATTTTATACATGATCTAGCTGAGGTTTCAATAATTCTATAAAACTAAGCGTATAATTATAAGTCCCTGAAGTCGTCAGAGTAGGAATAATTTTGTAGCACCTAGCTGAGGCAGACAGAGCAGAAAGTCTAGGAACAAAGCTGCTAAAATATCACAAACATCTGTCAATCCTGTCTTGTCTGCTGTGTCCATCGAGAGCAACATATAAAAATATAAAAATAGCTTTTTCTCTCTCTGCTAAGGTCCCTTATCTCTAATTATATTTACTGTGGGAACACAGATGGTCAGACTTTTCAAAAATATGTATTTCCCTTATTACATCACAGTTGGGGAATCTGCTGGTGGAAAGAAGATTTTTTGTGCGAAACAGTCTGGGTAAGATTAATTCCTAAATAAAATCTCTTCTGACAATAGTAATATGAAAGCAGACCTCGCCCTCCTGAGCTACGAAAAACTTGAACAGACTTTGAAACTTGCCAGAGCGCTGCCCATTAAAACTCAACATATGCTTCTACTGCTTGTCCAGTTAATCAGAAGATACTGCCATCCATTCTCATTAGAATAAATCAGTTCCCTGGGAGATATCCCAATAAAATGGTGATCCCAATTAAACTATTTCCAATTAACTTGCACTTCATGGAGACTTTATCGTTATTTCACTTGAATACAGTCTGAGACTTCTGCTATCCTGTGTGTGACTTCAGCAGCACTTTTTCTATAAATAGGGGCTAAAAAATGTATTCCAAAGAGGGGATATGTCTTATGGAGAAGCAAGTTTTCAAAGCACTTCCTGATATTTCAAATTGTGGGTGTTGAATGGCAAAGTACTTAACTGAATCTGAAGAACCACAGCCTCTCTCATCAGTTCCCATGGGTGGTTGTCCTATCGCCTCCATGGACTCCAAGCTTATTTCTTCCAGGCATGTTCCACATTTCCCTGTGCCCATAAAATTTCTTTCCCAGAGCAGACCTCTTCAGCTGCTGTATGGTCACAAAGAAAAATTAAAACTTACTCAGTACTTTTCAACTAGACAGTGCTGTTCTTAAGTCCCTGTTAAATGTGTTATATGCCTTCACCTTTTTATTAAGTGTAATAGGGGTTACTCCTAAGTAACTGGCCATATGGTTGCAGCAATCGTCTAAGTTTAGGGCTGAAACTCAGATACGTACTCTGCCATAATGAAGAATGGAAAATGTCTGAGATGGGAAAGGACAGTTTCTTTCATTTTCCAACTTCCCAACTATCAAATTTGCTTTTTCAAATACAGTTCCCCTAAAAAAAAAGTCTGATGTATTTAATACATAATTTTTGATTTTTTTAACAAATAATTGTAGAAGCCAAATAATTCAGAAGAGTAAGCAGTCAGGTGGCTACAAGATTAATCTCTTCATGATAATTGAAAAAACACCTTAAGTTTGAACTGTGAAGAAGAGGATAATTTAAACATATTTGCACAAAAGTCAAAATAAAGGGGAAGTAATTATTCTGTTTCAGTTGTCAGGTTTACATGAACATGTAACTGAGAGTTACAGGAGTTGAGTACAGACCAACTAACCCTCTACCAAAGAGCCTTATGACTTAGGTCAGTGGTTACTATCATTCACTTCTTGCCTTCTATATCTCTTCAAGCTAGTATAGAATGGCTTTGATACCACTCATGGCTTCAGTACAGAACCAGCTACCAGTGAAGTGCTCTTACCGGTGTTCCTTATACCCGGATCTTTCTATATTCAGCTATACTCATTAGTGTATATTTTATTCCTGTATAATGTGTATACTACTGTATGTACATCATAGAGGAATGGAGTATCTCTACCTATAGGAGCAGAATTAGTTAATTTGCAGAAAAGAATAACAGTTAATTCAATGAACAACAGCAAGACTTAAAACAGATATGTGCCTGAGATGTGTATGGCTTTGAAGCATATGATACATCTCCACAAAAATGGAGGACAGAATGGACAGAATGATAGATTTGGATGACAGAATGATAGATTTGGAATAGGACAGATTTGTGCAGTTTCAGAAGCGGATAGACTTGGAAAGCTAGACACAAAAGTCATTAAAAAGAAAAAAATGTCTGTATGACATATATACAAGGATTTAAGCTAAAATTGACTTAAAGAGAAGGCGTCAGACATGTTCTGCTCAGGGAACATACACGTACTACTGAATTAAGAAGAAAAAGCAAAATGGACAAAGTAAAAATGATTCATCAAAACAGCTATTTTCATAAGTTTTGATCATCATTCCTGGAAATCAGTACCCCTAACTGCAAAATTAGCAAACCTGAAATCCTGCTGCCTAGAAAATCTTTGAAGTTTGCTGGCTTAGGAGTAGGGGCACAGGCACAGCAAACAGAAGAAAAAATGCAGGGCATGTATTTATATTATGGCCTGGGGAGGACATGGCACAGTAGTCAATACATGTCTCAAATAGCCACATATCCCTGATACCAGGATCAGAAAGCCCTATTCACCAGTACTCTTCACATCTTCCTCTCTCCTCCCCTTCTTGGTCTTTATCTCTTTTTTCTCAGAGCAAGACCTGGCCTTCACCTCCTCCATCTTCCTCACCCTCTCCTAGGAGTGTGGAAAGGAAGGAGAAAGACCAAAGTAATTCTTGTGAGAAATAGTAAGGATGGTCAACTATACGGCAGTGAGGAGAAATGAAGTCCCACACTCCATGGAAGGTGGGGAAAGAGGGTAGAAGAGCCCAAGACTCTTGTGTGGATGCCCCTTGAAAACCTCCATGCTTGTTACTACCCCATCATCTACACTTCTTCCAAAATCCCAATATGACCTACCTCAGTGAGATGCTTGGGTCAGTTTTGCTACTCAAATATGATGCTGTCTTCCAATTCTCAAAGTACAGGAGTGAATAAGAAGATTGGCTTGATGGTGGCTCTCCTCTCTTATTTCTCCAGCTCCCTTTTAATAGCAATTTACTCTCTTCTCCCCATAATACCCTGGCTGGGAGGAAAAAAAAAAAATTGTTATCCTGCCATTCTGGGAGGAGAAGACACCAACAGAAAGACAGATATGCAGAGACTTTCACATGAGAATAAAAGTGATGAAAGATGTGGCAGCAGATGGGTGTAAAATTTGATAACTGGCCAGGGTTGATGACAAACGTCCAAAATTTTCAGCTTCAGTTAAGTTCTACATCTGAGATCAATCATTTGGGACACACGCACACACACACAGCACAAACAAACCAAAAAAACAAGAAGAAAGGATAAATACACAAAGAACCCAAGAACTTTTGACAGGAGGCATGACTAGATTTGCACACCTTATAATTATTCTTCAGTCAACACATGTTACTGGTCTTAATATAAGACTGGATTTCAACGACCTAATTTAGAGTTGAGATTGTATTAGCTGATTTAACATTAACTTTAAACCCTAAAATCTATGTCTTTGTCATTTCATGTATCCTTCATTCAAAAATAAAGTACACATTGCTCTTTTGTTGTAGCTTACCAAAGAATAGATGCATCAGTTCAACAGCCTGGTGATTTTTCTGCCCTTAAAAGAACTGTGGTGCAGAAAATATGACAGAATTTCTGCCTGAAATTATCCCCTCAGGTCACCACTAATGTGAACTTAATAGATAAATTGCTCACTTTTCAGGCTGTACCACAAGAGAAAGAAATAGGCAGCTATTGTGAATTTCAGTAACATAAATAAAGCTTTTGGGGGGGGGGAAATCCTTCTACACAACTTTAACTACTCAATTTAAAGTAGCAGTAGGGCGAGCAAACAAAAGGAGATTCCATTACCAGAGAAAAAATAATTATAAAGAATATTAAATTACAGAAAAGACAATCCCAGTGGCATATTGATTTCCATAGGGGTTTACACTTCATTAGATGTGCAGACAATTACCAAGGTAGTGAAGAAGTTTTTCAGAAGCCTTTGATTCCCATCATTTGACATTTGCTGCCTTTATCTATTATTTGTAGAGTTATACAGATCAGAATTTTTGTTATTTTTTTTTACAGTGCTATTAAGCAGTACCATAAACCTTTGAATGACCTTGAAGACTCCACAGCTTGTCCACTTAGTGCTGAGGTGGCTCATTCCATTAGGGACTGAGATGATGCCCAGAGCTATTTTGGTACCAGCTATGTCTCTAGGGCTGAGGATTTCTATAGGGAAACAGAAGCACTGCAATACCCTATGTGGGAAATATACCACACAAAAGCTTTGTGTACAACTTAAGCTCCACAATGATGATTAAAGGCGCTTGAAGGCAAGAGCAGATAGAGCTTTGTGCAGGCTCTTTGCACCTGCATGAACATTACTCTGATTGCTTAGGCTTATTTACTTTTCCTCTCACAGCCAGAACCTAGAGATAAGCTTCCACTGCAAATCAGCTTGAATAAAGCAGCCTGCACAAACAGCAGAAGGAAATAAGCCCATGAATGTGTTCATTTTACTTTGAAGGCATGAACAGCCCATTATTACAGGCAATTATTCCTACTTCTTCTCCAACCAAACACTAAGCAAAACATGAAAATTAAAGCCTTCAGGTTGGCAGTACTTAAGCATACATACAAGCACGTTCTTAATCAGAATGGGATATCAAGCAGATGACTGGTGGATCCAGGAGAATTTTGTCGCCTTTGCTTTAATTGTTATCATCAACAGTTAAAGAAAAAACTTCTCCAAAATAAAAAAGAAAGGGGAGATAGAGGGGCAAGATGACACAGGCATAACATATAGACAGACATGACACAACTATGTGTCTAAAAAAACTGGCTACTTCCAGATTCATATCTTTGTATCCATTATCTCTAATTGTCTGCACCAGAAATGCATGATGTGGAAGTCACAGTATGTCCCTTGTAGTGCTTACTTGCAACCAGAATAAAGGCATTAAAGTTGTTATTGCTATTTGCTGCAGCTTATTACATTGTTGTAGATTAAACATGTATTCCATGTAGAATGAGTGGTTAAATTTAAAGAAGACGTGAAGTGGTTAAATTTAAATTATTATGTAAGTGATAATTCTGCTTTTAAATTAGGATTTTTCTCTTGTTAAGAGATGTTAAAAGGAGGAAAGTGAAACATAAGCGGAGGTGGTTGATTTTGTCAATGAAGAAGAATTAGGGGCAGATCTGATCTTCAGGCCTGTGTGTGTTTAGAGATGACCCTTAAAAGGCAGATAATCAGTGTGATAAGAGTGTTATCTGACAGTGAGTTACTCAGGGCCACAGAAGTAAAAGAGATTGCAACAATCCACAGAAGGGTTTCAGGGTAGTGACTGATAGCATGTCAGAAACCCATCTCTAACCTCACACATGCCCTGAGAGATTCAGAATTAGCTATTAGCACTCAGGATATTGAGTTATAACAGATGCTTCTACTAAAACACCAGCTTAAAACTGTTCTGTATATTATTATAGAATAGTTTGGGGTTGGAAAGGACCTCCAAAGATCATCTAGTCCAACCCCATTCCAGTGAGCAGGGATGTCTTCAACTAGATCAGGTTGCTCAGAGATGCTGACAACCTGACCCTGAATGTTTCCAGGGATGGGGTGTCTACCACCTCTCTGGGTAACCTGTTCCAGTGTTTCCCTACTGTCATTGTAAAAGATTTCTTCCTTATACCTAGTCCAAATCTACCTTCTGTTAGTTCAAAAACCTTATACCTTGTCCTCTTGAAACAGGCCCTACAAAATTTGTCTCCACCATAGGGTCTTCTCCTCTCCAGACTGAACAACCGCAACTGTCTTAGCCTGTCCTCATAGGAGAGGTGTTCCTGCCCTCTGATCATTTTTGTGGCCTTTCTCTGGACCCACTCCAGCAGGTCCATGTCTTTCTTCCACTGGGGGCCCAAGAGCTGAACACAACACTGCAGGTGACATCTCATCAGAGCAGAGCAGAGGAACAGAATCATCTCTCTCAATCTGCTGGCCATAACTCTTTTGATGCAGACAAGCATATGGTTGCCCTTCTGAGCCACAAGTTCAGATTGTTCGCTCATGTCCAGCTTTTTATCCACCAGTACTCCCAAGAAGAACAGAAGACGAACATTTATTTGCCACAATAAAAGACAACATGCATCCATAAACTAGATATAGTATACAGCTTAGGTTTCTCCATCTCAAAAAACCAACTGTGGAGCATGTTTCATGCAAAGTACAAGCACACAAACAGGACTCTTCAGCTTGTAGAAGAAATGGCAGAAAAATAAGGATCCCAAGAAAGACATCTGAAAAGCCCTGGGAAAACAAGGAAGAAGTACACAGGAATGATTTCTCATTCTACCCAGTAAAAAAAAACAGAGGGCATCAAATGGCAGAAGTGATAGATTCTAAACAAAAAAGGGGAGGCACTCATCCACACAACACCTAGTTAAAGATTTTCCTGCTATCAGGGATGCTAAAATCATGATTAGGAAAGTAGCAAAAATATACTACTTTAATATAGTATCATCTATAAATTAAATCACAAAATACCAGAGGCTGGGATGATATTCTGGGAAATTATGACTCTGTGCTTGCTCTGTTCTTGTACACTACTCTGGGCACCTCTGCTCTCAACCAGGTAGTAGGCTAGATGAACCTGAGGCCTGACTAGTTGTTTAGACTTCTTATCGGCTTCAGTAAAATATTTAGTTTGGAAAATCTAAGTTGATGCAACCTATAGGCCAGAAGGGCAAACCATGAAAACAAAATAAATTTGAGAGAGGAACAGCTTGTATTTCATTCCTTCCTTGCTAGATACCTTACCAGGATATTTTTATATCCCCCTCCTACAGCTTTTCTGGCTCCATCCTTTTCTACATATCCCATTAATAGGTTGCTACTCCATTTATACCAGGGGGCTCAGCAGTCAGTTAGAAGTTATGCAACTCTTTGCAAGAGGAAAAGATATGAGTAAAAGTATCAGTAAAGATCAGTAAGAATTTGGATGTGATTTAGAAACATTCAGGACAGTTAGATACATTGCTCTTTGCAGGAGTGAATAACTTTCACTTAGTAGAAGCAGAGGATAAAAGTCTAAAAGACCTTCTGTAAGCCTGGTAGAAAAGTTTTGGTTATTTCTTTTTATGTGGAAAATTACCCAGTCTGATGCTTGATCTCCAAAATGATGATATGGTATATTTTTTTTCTCATATAATATCAGATTTTTAAAAGCAAACTTCACCTTTTCATTTAGAAAGTAATTGAAAGGTGTTTGGTTTGTAACTGCAAACTCAACTGAACACGCTGTGTCAGAAATGGCACCAAAGTGTCTCAGGGATTTGTCATTTGGGTCCTTGTCTCGCTGACTTCTCTGCACCATCTGCCCTGAATGAACAACAGTTCCCATGAGGTATAGCAGTGATTCTGAACAAAAATAGACTACAAGAATATATCAGCAGCCCAGGGATCCCATTTGACAGAGAAGTATGCAAGAGCTGTCTACACTGCAGTTCTCTGTAGGGAACACTTCTGAAATTATATTTTTGGCCAAAACCAGGAAGTTCATCTCTTCCCCTCACAGAATCACAGAATGTCAGGGGTTGGAAGGGACCTCAAAAGATCATCTAGTCCAGTCCCCCTGCCAGAGTAGGATCACACAGGAACGCATCCAGGCAGGCTTTGAATGTCTCCAGAGGAGACTCCACAACATCCCTGGGCAGCCTGTGTCAGGGCTCTGTCACCCTTACAGTGAAAATTTTTTTCTAATATTTGTGTGGAACCTCCTATGTTCCAGTTTGTATCCATTGCCCCTTGTCCTGTCATTGGACATCACTGAAAAGAGCCTGGCACCATCCTCCTGACACTCACCCTTTACATATTTATAAGCATTAATGATATCACCCTTCACTCTTGCGGCATAAGTCCTGAATTTGCAGACACTTTGTCAGTGCTGATAGGTTTTACTTTAAAACTTTGGATGCAGAGATTGGGTGAAAATCAGTGGTGGGCTTAGGAAGAGTTAGAAGTATGTCCAGCAAGATTTCTTCACAGTGACTGAGAGTCACACCACCTGAGATTTTCAGAGTAGAAGTCATCTTTTGATGAAGCTTTACTGTTATTACACCTTGCTGTTTTAATGCAGCATGAAATCTCAAAAGTCAACAGATTTGAACCTGGGAACATCTAACATTTCACCATGGTGAGACAAATGTTTTTGTTTAAGGTATTATTCTTCTCAACACCAGGTTATAAATATTTCAGTTGCTGTATCCAAACACCGCCCTTCCATTTTGCTTCATTAGTCAATATTTAGGTGCTAAGTAGTAAATAGACTTCAGTCCACCGGGGTTTGTCACACTCTGCAGCTTAGAGCAGAAGTAGCTGAAGTATTGTTCTTTAATAGTGGCATAAGTCCTTGTATGAGCAATAAGAGCTGCCACTTTCTTTACAAGGCAAGCTAAATGCTATTAAACTGATGAATGAACTAGTTCCATTTTATTTGTTCAGCCTTTCCCAGTGCTATTCCCACAATCCAATTAAATCACCAGCTTGTATTCTACATAAGTTCTTATGTGCTTGAAATGCACAGGTGTTTGCATAAAAAAACCTTAAGGATGGTAGTAAAGTGGTATTTTCTTTTCTAGTTAGCAAACAGTTAAAGAATTGAAATGGAGCTGAAATACACAGTCAAGATTAATCTCCGTGTTCTGAGGTGGCTCTTAAGAGAATTTTCCAGGTAGTTTAAGAGCCCATCCTCCTTCGCAGCCAAGTGCCGCTTGTTATCCATGGGAAGTTGATCAGTCCCTCCAGGCTGCAATACAGAACAATAATGTTCAGACCAAAAGCATCTTGATTAAATAACCCAAATAAAAGTTACGTAGAACTAGTATTGTAACGGATTTTTTTCATCCTATTAGGATGAAAAAATCTCCAAATTTACCTTCCTTACAAAATTAGGGGTGAACATTTGCTCTTGGTGACATTTTTGTGACCTATTAATTATTTCCAACAAGGATATCTGAAATCTCAGCTCTCCTTTAACACAATTCAGGGAGCTAAAATTACCTTCAACCAAACATCCCAAGATAAAAACTGTGAAAAATATCGAACATGTCTCACAGAACTTTGGCTGGATGATCAAACATTGATCTCCAAGGTGCTAGTTTTTAATGTCGGTTGAGAGGAGGCAGAATAGAAGAGAAACGAGAAAGAACACTCAGGTGCGCACACCAGAGCAATTAAACAGTCAGCCAAATAAGCTGTCAACCAAAGTCGATAACCCATAGCCTATTTTAAATGAGCACTTGAAACCCAGTAGTCACCATATGCTGTATGTCACCAGTGTGCTCCGGGCCTTGCCTGTACAGGAGTATTTTCAGCGCAAGTCTTGAGTTTTAGAGATCCTCTGCTCAGTCTCTGATGTATTAGGACAGATATATCTGCCTCAGGAATGGGCCTAATTGGGTAAAAATGGTAAGAAAAAGTAGAACTGGGATTATCATTTGCTGTGGATAGCACTCTAAACCCAGTAAGTAAATCAGTGCATTTTCTATGTTCTTTTTTTGCTGTTACAAACTTTGTAATTTCCATGCAATTAGTCTAATCTAGTTGAAAGTCACCAAGTTAGGTAATAAATCTGGGTAAAAAAATATCTTTTTTTTATTTCAGTCCTTTTCCACCAAGCCAAAACATACAACTTTGCCTGAGCTGTATTTGTAAACTTAGACGAAGAGCTGAGAAATTCCTCATCCCATACCAATGTGAACTGCCTGGGAGAACAATTGCCATGTTATAAGTGGTTTCTGCCATAATTCCCCAACAAAATTGAAAAAAATAAGTAAAATCCAATAAATAGAAATGTGAGGCACTGGTTAGGTTAGAACAAGTTCACTAATTGTCATCAGAATGACTACCATCACAGTTAGGAGTATGACAGAACACAAGTTTATTTCTTTTATTCCTTATTTGTTACCAGTTTTTATGAGAATATCTATTGAAGGTGCTTTCCACACATAGCATGGAGTGCAATTAAAGGAGATTGCTTAGATGTTACATCAGCACCATGAGATCTGTATATAGAAAAAAGCTGTGCAGCTGAAAATGGGATATCCACACTAAGGAAAAGTAGTTTGGGAAGCTCAACTACTACTAATTTGCAGAAACACTCAAAAGTTTTTCACTAAAGAACAAAACTAATGTTTGAAGAAACACCATGTTAAAAGATACATTAGAGTCAGAGCAATGTTTGAGATGGATGTGGGCTGACCTTGGACTTTACAGCAGAATTCAGAGAAATTAAGAAGAACATTTATCTGGACTGAGAGAATTCAGAGGAGTTAAGAGGACTGATTATTGGACTAAAGAATTCAAGAAACTGAAATGTGAAGAAGAGCTGAAAGCTTTTGAAAATAAAGATACAGGATTATGCACTGCAAATTAAAGGGGAAAATTGTATAGAGCAGTTCTGGAATTAACTGACTGAGGAACTGCCTCACAGGTAGTAGTTTTGAATAAACAGAACATCTGAAAGCCTTGGAAGGAGAAACCTTTATGTCACAAATCACAGAAATAAAGTAAAGGTTGCCAAAACTTAAGATGACCTAGGATTTACAAGGAAAGTAAAGCATATCATAAAAGGAACATTGTGTGAACAATAGGAAAAGAAAAAAAGAAGTCATCCAAAAGGAGAGTAGAGAAATTAGTGTTGAGGATAGCCCAAAAAGGACTGAAGTTCATGTGGAACAAAGCCACAGCAATCACTCGTGCAAATGAAGATATAAACCGGAAAGGTACCACACGGAAGCAGGACATGGTCATGTTAAGTGAAAAGGCAGCTGAATCATCAACATTCTAGGGGACCAAGAGAAAAATGCGAGAAAAAAACAACTTGGTTTTATGGTCAAAGAAAGCCAATATAAAGCCTTTCTACAACCAGTGACCATGTGTCCTACATCGGTTCCAGCAATTATACTGCAGTGATGGAAACTGGGAAGCATACAAGCCCCAGAGTCGTAGGAACAAGACAAAGCTTTGTGGCACACGCTACCAAGTGTGTGCTGCCCACCTTTGGCCAGGCTTTAGCACATCTAACCAAGTAACCCCATATAGGAATATGAAATTCATGTGTTCCTTCTATAGTCAACAAGGAAAGACGGGCGCTTCCAGCATCATAACATTAGTCTCTTGCAACAACTGTTTGAGTTACTCCACTGACTGCACAAGCAGCAAGGACCCTGTGCTTCAACATTTTTCTGA
Organism: Apaloderma vittatum; assembly: GCF_000703405.1. Classification (NCBI taxonomy): domain Eukaryota; kingdom Metazoa; phylum Chordata; class Aves; order Trogoniformes; family Trogonidae; genus Apaloderma; species Apaloderma vittatum. Next base: position 109,138 of record NW_009717431.1, on the reverse strand, counting down.
TATGTACACACCCACAGGCAGGACAAAGCTATGCCCTTGAACTAATGAACAAAATCTGTTATAAATTAGGCATCACCCACTGGAGGTGCCAGAAAGGAAGAAAATTCTGGCTTGATTAGTCAATCATGGCTGGAAAAGACATTTTGTTTCAGATGTCCCTTGTGAGGCATTTTTAGAGAACGAGGCCATGATGAGGCCATCTGGAATACAATATGCAGTCCCGGATGGGGGACTGCAGATGCAAGGAAGATTAATTCAGTCTGTAACAGGACTACAATAATCAAGGAAACGAAGAATTTATCTTCCTAAATGAGATTAAAAGATGCTGGCTTGCTTAGCTTAAGAGAATAAAGGTTGTGGGGATTCTGACTGCTTTTTGTAAACTCATCAGTCTAAGTTTCTATACACTTGGCAGCGGCTAAGTTATTTAAACTAAAAGACACTGTTGCTAGAATAACAAATGGATAGGCATTAGTCTTAATAAATTTAGCCTGAATATTAGACAAAGGTTGCAAATCCGCAGAGGACTAGAATAGTTTTTATTAGGGGGCAGCTCCACTGCTTAGCTACATTGATGCTGAAGTCCAATGGGTTTATCGTTTGGATTTACAACACAGCTGCCTGCCATAGCAAGGAGTGGGATTCACAGGGTCTTTTCTAGTCTACTGCACCTTTGTCCTCGAGTGTTTTCCTTTGTGAACTGAACGTTTCTCTAGCTTTGCTCTGTATTCAGCGCATTTACACATATAACACCAGGTTTTCAAAAAACTTCATGCCTCATGGAGGCAAAAGCCAAACTTTCAGAAGTGGTCTGCAGGGCTATTCTTGGACACAACTGCCTCACCATGCCAACTCTTCAGCAGATGATGACTTTTCTTTCTTATCATACACTCCTTCAGGGATCACCTTCTATGCCAGAAGTGAAAATAAAGGCTTACTGAGGGCTTACACTGAAAAAAAAATATAAGCCAGAGGAAAGAGGTCCTTGTTTCCCCAATGTTTCACAAAAGTAAAGGGAGTCAGCTGAAAGCCAGCCAGCTCCAGGCTGAGTCTGGCTGAGGCAAAATTGACTCTGTCTGGTTGTTTGCAAAGAGAAGAAGGAGGAGCAGGGAGAGAAAGCAAAGCAGTAACAAAGGCTGAGAGGAGATACTGTGAGTTAGAATATACTCAGATTTGATGCAGTTATATCCAGACAAAGACATAGAAACACTGTCTAAAATAGAACATAAAAAGTAATTTGTTTTCTAAATACGACCTTGTAACCACATTTTTAGGTAAGCATCAGCTTCTCTGTGACAGTGTCTCCTATGTAAGCTGGCAGTCCCCACCCATCACTCTGTGAGCATTGTTTATAAAAAACGTGTGTATCTTGGGTGACATATTAGAAACCTAACAGCTTTTCCACCAGCTGAAAGGGTTTGAGAATTGTGTGTCTTTGGCAAGAGTCATCTTTTAAGGATGAATCCAAAGGGGTGATGCACATGTGGCAGCATGAGTCCTAAAGGGTTTTCTTAACAGATGAAACCAAGCTCCTTTATACAAGAACATAGGATTTGGCTCAAGCATCTTTAGGCAGTTGAGGCCCACAATAAACCCCACTGATGTGATCTTTTAATTTTCCTTTCTGCATGGCATTTTTCTCTTCGTGGGGTCCTGGTGCATAAGGCTCCCAGGCACTATTGTAATTCAAGGGAATGAATAACATCTCAGGAGTAAATTTCTGTTTATTTGAGGGAGTGATCATCCTTGCAGTACTTGTATATGCCACAACTCCACATGGCATCTACATTTCTAGTTCCACTATTAGTGTCATCATTGACATTATTTTTATTTTTCCCAAAGGGCAAAATATATTCCACTTGCCTTGATCTCAGCAGGCTTTTAAGAAGGTAGGAGCACAAGTAGCTCCTCAGCACTCTCAGGCCATTCATTCTCTAGATTTAATCATGGAAGGGTTTTTTGTGCTCAACCTGAGGGAGCAGGACTGTATTCATTACATGTTCACCTTTGTTTTTTTCATATCTAGAAAAGCAGTGGTCTGCACAGCTTAATACACAGAGTAACTTACAGTAACCTAGTGAGTGGGCCCTGACAGTGAATGTCATTGAGAAATACTGCTGCATGTAGCTGAAGAGCTGATAAATGAGCACGTTTTCTGTCCTGATCCAATTTTCTGTTCTGACTCCTACCAGCAGTTCTTGCCAGCAGCCAGGAGGTGGCAGCCTCTGCAATTACTATAGAAACAGCCAATCGTATTTTTTCCCCACTTTCAGGGGAATTGAAAAATGCCTTTAAAAAACGAGTTCTGGGAGAGGAGAGAAATTAACATTGGTGTTACGAAAAGGTTCAGGCTGGAGGGATTTTACGCATACACATAGCTCTTTAATTTGGAAATTCCTGTTCATCCTCACAACAAGTGGAATAATAATAAAACGGTTCTATCAACTCTGTTTTGATACCATAATATTTCCCAGTGAGATTACTAGATTTTAATCCTCTTTTGAAAGAAATGCTGTGCATCTCATTCATAGAGTAATGCTTTTCAGTTTTAAGCCTGGGAAGCAAATTCTAGCTTAAAGCTCTGTTTTGTCCGTTGTGTTTTGAAGTTCAGGACAGTTTTTGTAGTGATTATTTGAAGAAAGTCTTTTAGCAACACATGAACAATGGAAATGAACCTTAGAGGGAATCCCTTTATATATTTAAATGTTTGGACCACTGTGTTTAAGCAACACTACAACAACAGAAATACACATTACCAGAGATGTAGAAGTTGTTGGAGTTTTACGAAATGCATGGTTTCTGTTCAGTGATTTTCTGATTGAAGCATGAAGAGAAGCCTTACCTCAAGCTTTTGTTTCTGCACCTACATCACATTAACATTAAATCACCAAACTGAGTTGGGGTATAAGGGCTCTGTCTTGGCAGATTAACCACTTGAGAGGTGCTGCTTTGACATCTTCCTTCCTATTCGAAGACCACTCAAGCATCTCAACCTGCTGTGCTGATGCTGCTTCACATCTCTCAGGCAATCCCTTACCACAGAACTTAGACGTTCTCAAAATGTCTTTTCTTAGACTAGAAATGCAAAGGAGTCACCATCAGTTCTACTATATATTTAAAATACTGTTGGAGACAGCCACAAAGCTAGCTGAAGATGAACGCTGCAGAAGTCCATTTGGAGGACTGTTTCCAATAGCTGCAATTGGAATTAGGGATTTGTAAGAATACACCAGTGAAGAGGTGGTATAGATTGCAATTACACAGCAGCAGACTGCTGAGTCACATGTAGCAGGAACATTTTAGGCTGCTGCACAATTTAGGAGCTTTTGTCCTGTAAAGAATACATCAAGGTTTTCAATTCTAAACTTCTAACAGACCCACGGTCACTCAACAGTGATAAATAGTGACAATTAAAATGTTGTACAGTTTAAAGATCTCCCTGTTTGGTTTTCATTTTTCTTTTCATTTCCACTTCTACAGTCCTCACACTCCCATTCACTCTCACCTCAATGACCTGACTCCAGGCCCCGTTCAGTGGCAGCCTTTCTCCTCAGTGAGGCAAATGTGGGCTGACCTCTGCCAAGGCTTTTCTAGGGAAGATTGGCTATTCAGAGTATCCCACTACAGCCCAAAGCTTTCACAAAATGCCAAACCTAAGGAATAGTCAGGCTTCTCTGGTAATTACCTTCAGCTACATGGAGCAGTGAGACACCTCTAAGGTGGCTCTTACTGTGCCAGGACACGCAGGGGACAGTCCTCTTCAACTAGGCAACAAACATCTCACGAAATGTTAACCAGCTTTCTGCAGGATCTTCAGGCAGTTCTGATGATGTTACCTCGAGTCACCAGACCTGCAGATTAATTTTTAATTAAGAACATGGTGGATTATTAAGATGCTCAAAGAGAATCCTTTTAGCACTGCTTATCAAGAGAAAAAAAATATAGATTCTACAAATACAGGAATTACTGATTGAAATGTTTATGGCATGAGATAGATGTATCAGATGAGTTGATGGTGGTCTTCTTGCTGGCATAGAAAACTAGTTTTTAAAAAAGGTGTTATTTTGAGTTGTCTAAATTAGTTATGAATACCTAGATTTTCACACAAGACAGATCTAGAGAACCTAAAAACTGACACAGCACCTTGTGCCAGCTCTTGAGTTGCATTTTTGTTAGCTAGCAAATAGCAATTAGAACCAACTTCCTGTATCTAATCTGCTGGAAAATATGGGCTTTGAAATCATGCCAGAGTGGTAGGAAGTGTTTCTGTACCTTCCGATAGTGCCTAGTTTTATCACCACAAGCAGTTAGCACAGGCTATGATGAGGTTTAAATAGTATAGATCTCCCACTGCCTGCAACGACAGATTTTTCTTTTTCCTCCTACTGCTCTGTATTAAATTACACTTTAACATATTTTAAAATATCCATGTTCAGTTATTTTTTCCTACAGCTCTAACAGGTAAATTGAGAGGGAACAAGGCTGTAGCTTTGCTAATTACTTCAAGCCATTTACTGGAGCTAGGTACCAGAGTACACCAAGACTTTTCCCTACTAAAGCAGGTTACAGAAGGATATTTTAACAAGGTTTGATTCAAAATGTACTTGACATCCTTACCTCTACGAACAACTCCCTTGATTTCCACTGAAACTTGAGACTAGTGCAGAGGCATCCAACATTACTCTTGAGCTGCCAAGTAGCGTGAAGTTTAGCCTCTTACTCACCTCAAATATACTCATGCATGGGGACAGTCAGAGTTCATTTTGGACTGGCAGAATGGAATGGATGTTTGTTAAGATTCGAAGCTGGAGCTAAAAACTGTGATGAAAGAACCCTTCTAACAATCAGAGACTTGTCTAAAGCCTTGAAGCATATTTCTTATCACTAATGACAATCAACACAGCTCTTCAGTGTCCTTCCATATGTATGTTCCAGTAGTATGTTCCGCTCAATAAATAGACCTCAGTAGCGTATCCCTACTCTTAAAGCATAAAATGTTATGACAGGAAGCTTTAGAAAAGGACCAGTAAATTAAATGTCAATTTTGTGTGGGGGATACATTCGAAGAGAACACTGTGGAAACACAAGGAAAAGAAAAGCCCATAAACCAAGTCATAAACAGAGGTCAGAAACCACAAGCTAAGGACAAATTAGACTAATCAGACTAATTAGATTAAAAGTTCGCTTGAATTTAAAATTCTGCTCCTAGAAACATTTTTGAATGACAGCAAGAATGAAGGCTGGAAGGAATCAGAAGGCAAGTAACAGTAAGAAATGGATACAGATTCTTCTAGAGTAGTGCCTTTGGGGCTGGCCTCCAAATTTTAATTTTGTGGGGGTATTCTCTAAGAAGTATTTCCCATTTCTTTCAAAGTTTATGATTAAAAAGAGTCCCCCTGAAGTTTCTTCCTAAGATCAAAGTCATAAACATAAACCACCACCGTTCTCAACCGCAAATCTATTATTTTTCCTTCATTTTCTGACAGGTTCCAGGGCCCCAAATTCTGCCCAATACTTATATTTCCCATAAACTAATAAAGTCTCGCTCTTCACAGTGAGAGACAATTAGGTTATAGCATGTAAATCTCTTTTTCTAGACGCCAGAAAACAGTTTATCTACCAGGCTCCCAGGGCTTTTCACATTCCCTTGGTGGGAAGAAAGTAGGTGTCAAATGATTTCAGCACCCAGGACTGAAGGATCATTCCCTAGAGAAGGGAAGAAACCAAATTATCAAAAGAGTAAATGAAAAATAATTAATTTTAACATTGCATGTTTACCAGGAAGTTTCGTGTTTTGGTTTGGTTTGGGGTGGTTTTATTTCTTCTTCCCAGAGAGCTGTGTCTGAAAGCAAATTAATTACTTATAAGCAGTAATTAGCTTTCAGAGCAATGTCACTTGCCAAATACTACAGTTGAAAAAAGAAATCAAGTGTGTTAAGGTTAGACTGAAGAGCTCATTACACGCAGAGTGGTCATCCCTGATGCTTTGCAGAACTCTTCAAATTCACTTGGTGTGGCAGTGGCACCCAGAGTTATACTAAATGCTTCTGGTGTTGGGTTACCTTAAAACTGAGGGCCAGTGATACGGAACGAAGTTCCCTCATCTTGTCTGTGTGTCCCCGTGTCATCTAAAGGTGAAGTAGTCAATATAGTCCTGACTATATGTTCTTCTGACACCAGCTTTGCAAAGCCACTATTGTAGGCTGCCTGTGCTGGAAAATGTCTTTCTCTGACCTAACTGGGGTATTTCATGCCATTTCAAGTCCTTGCCTTGCCGCACAGTCCAGAAACCAGATGAGCACCCTTCCTTCTTCATTCAGCTGTTCTTAGCTGGTGGAAGAACCACACTTTGCTTTAAGCCAGAACATTTTTTTACTTCTGATTTCTATCCAATTTTCTAATTCAATGGAAACTACAGACAACGTTGAGCAGTATGTCTTAGGGAACACTTGCAAAAACATGTTTTTAAAAAACAGCAGCCTACAGAATCTTAGGAGTCCTGAAAGAACTGGCTGAGCAGATTCCTAGCTTCCTACTCCAAGCTAAATTAAAAATACATACTAATGTGCTAAGCTGATGTTTATTTTAAATAGGTCTCTGAATTTTGGAATAATTGTGAAGTTGAAAAAAATGCTTGTCTGTACCAACATCCAAGAGGTCAAGCATAGAATGAGGAAAAGAGAGGTTGTACAAATGTTCAGCTACTGGAAAACTAAATCATGGGAGTATAAATAATGGAAGTCAACACGATTTTATGAAAAAAACGTTAAATGAAACACAATTTCTTTGGTAAAGGCAATTGAGTGGATATATTTGGATAGTAAGACATAACAAGTACCACTTCATAGGAATTGTCATTACAAAACTACTGTGCTACAGTATCAAAAGCAGTTAGTAAATGGGTTGAAAATTACTAAAAGCCACCTCAAAAAGTACTAAACATTGGGCTATTTCCATTATAAAAGAGTCTTTTCAGAGGGCTATATCTGTGTAGCCCAGTGATTGATACAGTTCTCAGCATTAATCAGGCTTCAACAGTGTCCTAAAAGGAAACATGAAATTATTACTGATAAAATGAGCTTAAAAGGATTAGCAACATTGTTAAATGTTGATAAATAAATACCTAGTACCTCTCCTAACCTGTGCCTATTCAGTCAATATATATTTTCCCACAGACCCCTAGAAGCATAAAATCTGTGAAGGTGTTTTGCAGACCACACTGAGAAAATGGAAAGGGGGAAGTGAAGGAGGGATCGTGCTCTGGAAAGCAGAAACTTAGGAAAGGTCTGTGACTGAAAGTGAGTCTGGCTGAGCAAATCAACGTGAGCTCCCAGCAGCATGCTGCAACAAAGACGACAATAGTATTGGTAGAACCATGGAAAAAGCAGAATGATGATTTTGCCACACCTAAAAGTTAGATGTCTCTTTAGCATGTAAATGTCTGAAGCATTTTTGTCCTCAATATCTCTGTGAGACAGTGGAGAGAAGCAGATACTGTAGGAGAGCTATTCCTCTGTTGATTCTCAGAAAAAAATCACTGCAGAATGAGGAATTTCTTGCTTTGAAGAAATCTCTGCTCATTGAATGAAGGCAGGAAGGTGACGGGCTTAGACTTGGACAATGACACTCTAGACATATAAGTAAGGGAACGTCTGCCTTAGCCTCAGCTGAAAAGGATATTAATATTTGCAAGCTGCTGTGAAAATAATACATTAGAGACTAAATATTTTTAGTAATTATATGAATAACTATGACAAATAGCATCAAGAAGGAAAACTGAATTTTGAGATAATACAGGGCAATATTCTTACTGTGAGCCAAATCTTTGAATGCCACAAAGAAATACTAAGGGTACTGAATCCTCTAACAGTTTCCTTAATGACAAAGATAGCTTAAAAGACCCATTTCCCAAACAAAGTTTATTTTCAATTTCCAAGCGTTATTTTCACCAGTCTGGCTCTCAGGATGGCAACAAATTTGTTCCAGCAGAGCTGATGGGGCCATGAACTGCTGTATGGCAGCAAAAGCCTTTCCCAACTGAAAAAAAGGGCTGTAGAAGTACAGTATAATGCAGAGCAGTTAAGGAAGCAAATGAAATTCCAGTATAGCTCTGAAATAGCACAGAAGAGAGTAGAGTTGATTCTAGTATGACAGATGTTCTTACGACATGGAAGAAAGGTTTTGAAATTTCTCTTGACCAAAAGGTAGAGTCTCTCTCATCTACACGACTCTGGAGCCAAGAGTAAACACCCGGAATAGCAACATAAGGAACATACAACAGTGAGTTTCCTATCTGCTTGTAGGAGCAATTCCTTTCACAAAAATATATCCATGCTTTATTTTCTTTGGATTTAATCCCAGCAGTCAGATGGAGAGGAAGTGTTGCTCTTCCTTCATAGTAAAGCTTAACCAGTACATTGAGAGATCCATTCTCCATCCTTTCCTTGTTCAAACACTAGTCAGCAGAGGCAGTGGCCGTGAGATGAAGATCAAGTACGGCTACATCTAGCAAAGCCTCATGTGACCACAATCATGCAGCAAACAACATTTCAGCTCTCTAGCACACTACTGCTTGTGCCTCTACCCAGGCAAATCCAAAGAACCACAATTCAACCCAGAGAAAAAAAAAATCAACAACACTACAACAACTACCAAAACAGCTCTGCAGAGAACTCTATTAGGAGGTAGAGGATACTTGAGTAATATATTAGCAGAAATGGAAGCAAAATTCTCTCTTTATTCAAGTAATTTGCATAATGACTTTTTTTGCACTAGTTATTTAGTATATTCACTACAGTTGGTTATGGCAGAGCAGAGCATTTTAGTTTAAATGAACTTCCACTGTATTGCTTTGAAAATAGTTTATAGGGATTTTCTCACAATGTTCTCAGTAAGATGGCATTGATTGGGGAGGAAAAAATGAACCACCAATAGCCACTTAAATATCTTTACCCAACATAAGATTTTACAGAGTAAATATCAGAGATATTTTTTACTAAAAAGGAGGGACTATTTCACACAGAAAACCCACAACTGCATTAAGTTTATTTCCTGTACTACACTTGCAATTTTTCAGCTAGCTTACCAAATCTTTCCAATCAATCTCCCAGTTGATGTTTCAACATGTGTTAAATCGATTTAAGAGACAAGAAGAGCAGAATAGAAAGTCATATACGCATTGGACTTGGACATGTTTATAAGGATCAAATTCAACAAGTGCAGGAGCCTAGATGTGGACCAGAGTAGTCAGTAGGCAGAAGCCTATAGTTTAACAATGATACAGCAATAAGACTAATACCAGGATTACTATCGTGACAAACAAGTACAAACCTAGAGAGGAAAAGTCAGCTGTGCCACAGGAGTGTGGTAAATCAAAGCAAACTCTTCTGAGAGAGGAGTATCTTAACTCTCAAGAGAGAGCATTTAGTTAAACGGTTATTTTAAGACTGCAATTACAAGGGGAAGGGGAGTTTAATTTTTCTTCCACCCAACTAATTATTAAGAAAAAATGTCAAAAGGTGACAGTAAATGTTAATTTAAAAGTTCCTAGAGCAGAACAAAACATTAAAGAGCAAAGTACTGTAAATAGTCTAGCCTTTGCTATTTGGTTGGGAAATTGCCTTTGCTTAGCTATTCAACTCTAATTAAAATTCACTTGTATATTAAAATGATCTGCAATTAATATAAGATTCCAAAGTCCTGATTTCTACATTTTTCTTCCTAGGTTATTTTACTTCTTTACTCAGAGAAACTAATGCAACTTTCTCTTCCCAGTCCATTTAAGTCGAGTCTAAGCTATATCCAGTCTCCACTAATTTCTTCGTTTCCACAGATGAACCTGTGGGGCTAGAAATTTTGAGCATCAAACAATCATTCATTAGAATGACAGCTTCGAGCTGCAAGCCTGATGAGCCCACCTTGTGTGGCCTGCAGTAATGGTATTGCTCCTTTACTACACATTCACATAACCTTTTTTTTTCTGCAAAACATTTTGCTCATTACCAGTACCTCAGTTGAAGCCTCTGCTCCTTTCATTTCACCATTATCATAAAATTCTTTTTAATTATGTTGAGTCACTTCTTGAGCCAACCCAAGGCTCGTACAGCTGTCACTTCTTTTTTATCCCATGTGTTCATCATACGAAAGGCCTGTCACATTGAAATAATGTTCTTGCCACTATCTCCATTATATGGAAGAACTCCAACAGGACATAGAATTTTGCAGTGGGTAAGGCCTCAGGCATAAGACACATCAACAGCATATCTTTGCTGACCCTCCCAGAAAAGTAGGCATTTTAAAATCCTTAATGCGTCTCTGAAGAATGCAGCTTGCCTGCACCCTTGGCAGCTTGGAAACAGAAGATCCCTTTAAACAAACCGCAGAAAACCGTAGAATAAATATAATTAACTAGCCATTTCTCCTTACCATAATGTAATAGCATTCCTGAAAGCCAGACTCTGTTAGCATTATGAAGAGATGTTGAGACAAGGATGACTGTCCTGGGGATTACTGCAGTGGGAAGCAAAGCTAAAACTGGTACATCGTGCAGCACAATCAGGATGCTGCCAAAGCACACATCCCTACACATTCCTGCCATTCTGTTTGTAACATGAAAAAGACTTACCTAGTTAATTAGCTAAATGTTTGACTCTTTTCCTCTAGCTGTTTGTACCGATGCACATTCTTAAACAGGCTTGTGGGTTCAATGAGTCTGTAAGCGACACTCGTTTTAAAGTTAAACCAAAATAAGATTGTTTATACAAAGAAATAAAACCAAAATAGTGCTCTCAGGTAATGATCAGCATCAAATCCTGCACCACAAGGATCCTATCATGAACCAGTATCAGTTGATAGAATTTAATCATTTATTGAAATATCTTTCATTATTCTTACTTGTTCTTTCTTGTCAATTTACTGTTTTTATTATAGTTTCTGCCCATGGATGCAAGTGAGCGTGAGTAGGGGACATCCATAGGTGGGCCGTTAACTGACAGAGTGACTCACATAGCTCCAAAGTGTCCCTAAACATATACGCAAAAAAAAAAATGCATAATCTATCATAACAACACAAAGATCCGCAGGGCAGAAACTAACATGCATTAATGCTTAAAACTGTGAGTTACTGCAGAGATTATCCAGTAATGTCTTTAAATCTAAACCACATTTTGCTTTTTTTATGAGCCAATTGATAAACAGATTATGCATGTGGTCTACAGAGAAGTACTGTAAATAGGACAGTTATTAATTTTAACAATAGGAAAAACATTTTCTTTCCACCACACTTTTTCTCGTTCCTGTTTTCTTTAAATAGTCAGATATGTCCCTGGCCCAATCATCCCCCCACCCCTCCCCGGTTTCTATTTAAAACTCTGCCAGCAAGCTAAGAGGTCCCTTGGTTCAAATATTGCAATTCAAAACTGTGCCTTGCTCAGCAGAGACCATGACACAACTGGATGGGAAGAAGAGTGCACACAAGCTTGAACAAAGCTACACTATTACCCTCTGCAACAGTGAAAAGTTTCCACACCTGGCAGGAGACACTGTTGCATACTGCCCCAATCTTTGGTTCCACAAGGGATGATTATTTTTATTTATTTTGGGGTAGGATATTAGAGATGCATGGAGAGATGTTATAAAACAAATCATCTTCTCTCATCGTTGAAGTACTGTCATTGGGCAATCACTGAGAATGCATGGAGCATCTGGTTGCCCTTTATTTGTAATAGATAACACACTCTCATCCTCCATTATTAGTGTAATTTTCAGTAATAATTAGATGCTGTTTCACTCCAGAAGACATGCATTCACATACATCAGGTCTAGCCTGAAGTCTGTCTGAAGTCTTGAACTACCAGGGAAAAACATAAATGAACTTATTCCATATTCAATGCATATTTGTTTCCTATTTTATTAAGGCCTATAGATGTATTAATCATATATTAAATCAACTTTGCACAACAAGTGAAACATTTATTTTTTGGCAGATATCAGTATTTGCTAATAACAGCATTTAAAAATAATTTATATCATACCAGTTATGATAGGAGTCAAGTGAGGTGTGGTTACAGAACTCACAGAATGGTTGAGGTTTGAAAGGACTTCTGGATATCACCTGGTTCAATGCCCCTGCTCAAGAACCTAAAGCAGGTTGCCCAGGTCAGTGTCCAGATGGCTTCTGAACACATCTAAGGACGGAATCACCAAAACATATATGGACAACATACGTGTCATCTACAGCTGCTCTATTTTATCCCTCATAAGATGACTTCAGTTAGACTATAAAATATTGCCCTAAAATATACAGACCTTGTTTTTAAAAGTATATCCCTGCAAGTGCTTGTTCACGAACTACAATCCACAGAACAACAGCAAATACGTTGCAGATGCTTAGCAGATACCTCAAAACCACCTACTAATATTTGCAATGGAAAGATCATGATTGGTTGTCTGTGAGAAACATACTGAATTGACAATATTTCCTCACATTTTTGTACCGATGTTTTTCCTGTGGAAGTGCTGTTTTCCTCCTGGAGAAGCACAGTAGTAAAGTAAAAAGGGAGCAGAGTTCTGCCTGTATTTCACATTCAAAAATATTGCAGTAAATCTCTGTCTAGGCATTCAGAATGGGATACTAGTGTCACTTCAGTGGTATTTCCAACAGAACAAGTCTCTCTCTCTTTCTGTCATTCAAGCATTACTTATTAAGAGGTATTTCCAAAGTTATTCTGCTGACCACTAATACCTTGATGGTCGCTACTACAATTTTATTATTCTCATGGTAGCACTGAAATGCTATCCATTGAAATATTCCTTACAAGAACATCGAGAACAGATTTACTTTCCCATGTTTGAAAAGGCTGACATTTCCAGAGACCAGCACTGCTCATTTGCAAAATTGAGACTGATTTCAAAAGGTCTATACGCAACTCAAGGCTCCCGCAGGATAGCAGAGATGACAGTAAGCAGCGTAGCCTTGACTAATAAGATGACACTTCTTTATGGTAGGACACCCTCCAGCTGCTGGAAAGCATTGAAGGGAGACCGAAACAGTACCAGAGAGACAGCCAGCTCTTAAGCTGCTTCATTTCTGCTGAAGAACTAGAGTAGGAACCTTTGTGGATCCACTAATATACAAAAAAGTGTACAACTTTTCATCCAGCTTTTCTGACTTTTGGCACGCTTATCTATTAATTATTTCATGCTGTATCAACCTACCAAAACTCTTTTCACCTCACACCACTTATGACAGATGCAAGACTAGATGATACCAAACACCTTTGAAAGGATACACCTTATATTTTTATGGATCTGTAAATACATGAGGGATATTTTTACTGTGACAGATACAAATTATAAGAAAAAAAAGAGATTCCAGGCAGAGATAATATATTTTATCATTTGATCCCTTTGTGAAGAGCAGATAGCGAGGCTCAGCTAAGTCCATGATAGGCACAAGAGCTCTGAGTGCTTGGTTCCCCCACCATTAACATCAGCATTGTGCACTGCTGGAGTCACCCAGCAGTATGAATTTGATCTGACTCAGACGTGGGCACATGATTGCAATTCTCTCACATTAGTCAGACTCTATGGAGCTGTACCCTTTTATACTGGCTCTGTGCTGGAGGAAGGAGAAGGGGCACTGAGCTGACTCAGTAAAGATTTCTGAACAAAGATCCACCAGAAGCTCAACCTGCTACAACCTATAGCTCTGGCATTTTGGAGTGGACTTCATGAACCTTCAGTACAGCAGCAAGCTATTGGCATATCGATAATACTATTAACTTAATCTGTTACTGAGCTTTGAGAGAGAGGTTTTTAGCACATGCAGAGCAGAAAGCAGTGCCAGGACAGAAGAGAGGTCACCAGTCTTAGAGAGGAGCAGGACAACCAAGCATCTAAAAGCTACTAGGAATAGAGTGGTCTGACAAAAGTGGTTATAGGTGAAATAAGCGTTTCTATTTGTAACTGACAATCATAGCATGACATTGTGATTCCCTTCATCTTTTCATCCCTCTCTGATATCTAAACCTGATGATGAGAATATGATTTTCTGACTGCAGTTGGAGAGCTCAAAGTTGCAGTCCCCAATAACCAGCATTCCTTCTAATGCAGTGATCCAGAACTACCACATCATCTCTTCCAGCCGAACCATTTTCCCCAATATGGTGTTTTCTTGTTGCCACCACAGTAACATCTAGCTGAAGACCTGAACTTTCCAACATGGACACACAGTATGTGGTCAATATGCCAAAACCTTTTAGAGTCCTGTTCACCCTTAGTCTACCTCATTTTGCCACAGTGAGACTCTTCACTCATGTCAACAACACTGATTTCAAGAGAAATATGTGAACATATACTAGGAGAAAAAAATTGGAACTGGTCTTTCTTTCTCATTCCCCCTCCTCCACAGCACTGCTGAGATGTTTATTACTTTGGTGCCTATTTGCTGTCTTGTATAGTATAAATTTGGACTGAAGTGACTCCTACAGTTTAACAAATATAAAATATTTTTGAAGTTATGCTTGGTCAGATACAAAGTCTGGAAAACATCAGCCCAAAGTTATCATAAGTGAAATGAAATAAAACCATAATTCAGTCATTCATCATTACTCGATGCAGTGGAAAGTACTGCTTCCAAAGCCTGAATTTACTGCCTTTTTTTGTCTGCTGAAGACCATAAATTGTTGATCAGATGAACTTTTCTGAAGTGTAAAATACATTGAGTCAAGTTCAATTTGGTTAGGCAATAGCAACACTTACTGGAATCAGAGAGAGAAATAGATCAAAATTCATAAATCGGTTGCACTGACATTGACGACTTGTCATACAAGGACTGAAAATCTTCAATTGAAATGGTTAACTGGAAGATTAAGTCTGTACCCAGTGGATCTGGATCCTTCAAAAGCATGAAATGATTTGGAAAATTGAGGGGACACATTTTTCCCAGGTACTTAGGTAGCCATTTGTCTACCTCATTATGCAGCTAAATAACTCTGAAAATGAAATCTTCAGTTGTACTCTCAAAGGAGACAGATTTCTAGAGGTGCACAGATGTCTGGGAGGTTGACAAAGTGCCTGGCTGTTTAGCTCACAATAAAATCAATGAGACTTAAGAGTCTCATATAAAACCATGTCGATCTGCCTAATTAAAAAAACACAGTCCCTAAGATCATGTGTCTTGTTAAAATCAGCGAGGTTGGTGCTCCTGCAAGCTCTCAAGGTTATGCTTTGGCTCTCCATGACATAGCCCCCAGGCAGCTAGCAGGAGAACCTGATCTGTGGGAGCGAGGATGCTCAGGTGTCACGGCTGAACGAGCCCCCAGGCACAGCTGGGCTGTCAGGACCAAGGTCTTGCAACAGCGGGAACAGATGGTCTTTAGAAAAGCTGACATGAAAACAGACCAGTCCAGATCTTCACAGAGACACCTCAATCATATTTGCACTATTCAAAGCAAGCCGTGGGTTTGCTTGGACAGTTTGAGAAGGTGTTTTTCTTTAAATAGCAACTAAGGATGAGAGTTGCCACTTCCAATTTAATCACCCTTCTTTAATATAGCCTGCTGCTTTGCAGCTGGGTAATTAACCTTGGTACTCATTCAGACTTCAAAACACACAGCTCCCATTGCTGTCAATTAGCTGACAATGTCGAGTGTGTGTTGATGGAAGGGGTTTTTGTGACCCCAGTTGTATGGCATTTGGGAAACTTCAGCAGCTAATACAATCATCTTGCTGGAGAAAGTCGTTCACAAACTACTCCAAAAATTTTAGTGTGGGAAGTGAGATTGTGATTTTGTCGCTGGATTGAATTTGCTAAACAAAACAGATGTACATTAAAGTTTACCCTACTTCCTGTTCTTACTGCAACGCTGCTTTCTAAAAGATCCCTCCAGATAATTGGCAAACTTTCTTTTTATCTTGCTTTGTGCAGCTCTAAAAGAAAGGAAGATGCCTTGATCTCAGCAAGTGCATTCAGAAGCTACCATACTTTTTAATACTAATGTAAGGCTGGAGGCAGGGTTATAAATGATTGTTACAAAATATTTTTTTATGTATGAGGCAGTGCAATAAAGACCGCAATATCAAAGTGGGCCACAGTATGGGAAGGGTCAGTG
>NW_009717431.1:81199-92995 GCF_000703405.1 Apaloderma vittatum | reverse complement strand
CTGCTGATTTCTTTGCATTTATAATAAAAAGTTACAGCCTATCGGCAACAAGATTAAATTAGGGGGCAGCACAAAGTTTGAATCAGACTATTTTCCTGTTAACCCACAGGGGGTCACATTCTGCCAATGAGTTTTAACCCTGCAGTCAGGCAAACATTCATGAAATGAATGACTTCATTCAGGGCTTTTAAAGCAGCCATCACAGTCAACAGCTAAAAATAAATCGGCTCAAACATAGCTACTTTCCTTTTTAAATATGGTTCTTTCTCTCCAATGAGAATGGGAGCTAATGGTGTGAAACACTTATAGTAAAAGCCAAGAGCAGCCCAATTCCTTTGCAGGTTAGAAGCCCTGCCTTGTGATGAAGAAGGAACAGCTGATGTTTAGCTGAACGCTTTTGCACAGACTAGCTAGAACTGTTTGTGAAGGCTCCTAATGTGATATCAGTTTGACTTCCATATCTTCAAAGTACTTTGCCTCATCTGGTGAGTGAAAACATCAAAAAATAGAAGAAGAAAAAGAAAATGGTCTGCTGTGCTTTTCCCTGGATTTGAGAACTAGATCAACCTTTGGGCTTTTTTCTGAAATATTCTGATAGTGGAAAAATACTGACTACTCCATTTTCTACACAGGGTCAGCATTACGAAGAGGAAAAACGGGCTTTGAGCCATGAAATAATTGCATTAAATAACCACTTAATAGAGGCCAAGGTGACAATAGATAAGTTGTCAGAAGACAATGTAAGTATTTAATTATGGCTACATCTTGAGATTATATTCAGAAATAAATTAGGCCATGCACTTCCTGTGAAATTATAGAACAATTTCTTAGTGTTTGTGTAAAATGTAACTTGTCACATCAATAGCTAAAACTCGTATTTGATTATTACCATTGTTTTGTGAATTTAGCAGTCCTTATGCTTGGGGTTGGGGTGAGACTTTTCATTGATAAATTTTACTTATGTCTAACCTAAAATTTATGGAAAAAAATATTCTAAAACACAGTATTTCCACATTGATTTCGCCTGAAAACTGGCTTGTTAACAGGTGGCAACCAAGCTTATGAAATTCTTCCAGGGATAAACCTAAAAAGACAGCAAAGAAAGGGAGATTGCAGGCATTTAGTTCATTATTGAGCCATTCCTTATATATTTAATAAAAGTTTCACTTGCAGAAGACATGTTTCTGTTAACATTTATTTTTCAGCATCTTACATTCAGTCTTCCCATATTTCATATGAACTCTTCATCATAGCAGGGAGCATTTGATCCCATTAATATGCCTTGTTGACGTGAATTGCACCTATGCGATTAATAGCTTTCCAATGGAAACAAAGAGTTCACAGTGTGACCCTCTGCTTTTATAGATATTGTAAGGTAACTGTTGTTTCAACACAACTCTAATAGCTGTTAAGTAATGAAGCATGGTAAATGCAATGGACTACATTTAGGTAGACTAATCAGCTAAAATCAGTACAGTTGTTTCATGTTTAAAATAGAGGGAAAAAATCATAAAGCTCCCAGTAAGTATACCTGCACTTACACTACTTCAGATATGATCTCAAACTTGACTGCAAGAAAAAATGTGTTCAATATTCATAGTTTTTTAAAAGGCAATTTAGAATGGACTGGAGTTCAAAGTACTGTTCTTCCAAGAACTACTCTGAACATTAGGGTGTGGTATAGAAGCACGGCATGTCCCAGCATGTTGAGAACAAAATGCACGTGGCACATCTCACTCACATGTAGCTTTTCTGTAGTAATTTTTGAAGCTGCTAAAAATAAAGCCTCAGAAATGCTTTTTGTACTCTCCATGACAACTGCTTCAGAGGTTCAGAAAAGCACACGGCTTTTGAAGAAAGCATTAGATTTTGGAGTGATTTCATTTTTGTGTGCCTAGTAAGGCCATATGGGACATGGAGCACTTGTCTGTGCTATAAGTTGTGCAGCAATATGTTATGTGTTTGGTGTGCGTGTAACATGTCAGAATCACATGCACATGCAACAGATTTTGCTTCTAAATTGAATTCTTGGGTTCCTACTCCTTGCATCTGTTTTATGGCATAAAAACAGTGTTTACTGATATAAAATTTAAGGCTTAAATCAGTGTATCTCCCCAGTGCATTTAAAGCAGAAGTGGCATATGTAAAACCTCACAAAGACACACACACAAAAAAAATCACAAACCAAGGCTATCTAAAGGCCCTTGATTACGATGATATAATGAACTAATGATCATAAGAAACTACATTTACGACCTCCATGCCTCACAGGTTCTCAGGAATGTCTTGTTCCAGCTGTTATTACAGAATACTGTTCAAACGGTATTTCATAACAGAAGGATTTTCCACCTTTCCTCTTCACAGAAAATTTCTTTATCAATTTAAAAAAAAAACAGGTGAAACAGTAAAAACCTGCATGCAACAAAACTATAACATCAATGCAAGAGAAAATTCAAATAATTTCATTATTCAACACCTCTTCTCTATAAACATTTTGTAATTTTTACAGATTAACATAGCCCGGCGTCCATTGTGTTTTTATATTTTGTCTGTCTCACCTGTGGTCACCTATAAAGTCAACTTCTGAAGCCAACTTTGCTTCTGATGGCATCTTGATTAGGAAAAGCAATATACAACTCTTTCATCTGGGGACTCAAAGATACTCATGAAAAGTTAATGCTACACAGTTATGTGTGCTAAAATAAATTTAAATGAAGGGCAAATCTATGTACTGAATTTTCCCATTAAATAGGCTGGGAGAGCCACTCAATACAAAAATAGTATAAGTAGCTTGTTTAAATTCTCTTTATCCCCATGTGGAATTCTCATGGTAATTTCTCAACCAGTAAAAATATCCTGTTCTGAGGCATCAAATATTTGCAGTGAGATTCAATGTATTTGTATAGCTGTGTTCTGCAAGATGTGAAAGGCGCCAGGAAGCAGCAAGAAACTTTCACAAGTAGACAAAGGCCTTCTTTTTAAAAACAATACAATGCAAATTTCTGCAACTAATTTCTCCCACAGTGCCATAAGATTATTTAAGTATTTTCTAAAGTAGTATCTTGGTGCTGATCTGAATAATACTCAGTAAAAATTGTTTGTTCTTAAATTTTCTTTTTCCTTAAAAGTTCATGTTTATTCTAGCCTTCATAGCGGCATGCATGTTAACAGTATAAAATTAATTCCAAATGGTAAGTATCCATCTTCTGAAATGCAGATTACTGTTCTGTAGTAACAGTTATCAAAATTTTCTTTTTAGTAATATTATCAGGCCTTACACAGCAAAGGAGCAAACGTCTCAGGCCTGTGCAATAAACACAGAATCCTAATGTGTTTTAAAGTTAAAGCATGTTCCAAATCTCCCCAAAGTAACATTTTTTTACACTGTTCAGGCATGAGAGAAAGGCTGAAGGCCACAAGTGACTTGCAAACTTTAAAAAACAGACTATTTTTTGTTTTCTAGGAGCTCTATAGGAAGGACTGCAACTTAGCTGCTCAGTTGCTCCAGTGCAGCAAGAATTACGACAGAGCACATAAGCTTTCTGAGGTAATGTGACCAAACTTGGTGAATATTCAAAGAAATAAATATTTTGCGGAAAACACGTTATTTAACGCGTATCAGTTCCAGAACTTGTTTGCCCTTAAAGCTTTGATTCTTCCCCTGATTCCTTCTTAAGCCATGGCAGGGCTTGCTCCCTTGCTGTTACTCAGTGCAGCTGAGGGAGGTGCTGACAAAAATGACAGTCAGTGAAGGATCTTGGAGATTGTCTCTTCCCCAAAACCTCTACAGTCTGGTAGAATGGGCCTGCACTGATCATACCAAAAAGAAAGCTTTTAGCAAAACCAAAGTGCTGAGAACTCCAGACTACAAACTGCTTGGGGGAGAACAGTGGAGTGAAAGCAGGGAAATGACAAGCTGCAGACATCAGAGATTCTGATATAATCAATTTTCTTCCTGAAGCTATTTTCCAGTCCAGCTCATTTCTAAACCTGAATTTTAAAATGAACTGACAGAACAAGTATCTTTTTCTAAAGCAAACAGAGCACTGAATGATTGATTTCCAAGGGGTAAACTTTAATTAATAATCCTTGCTTCCAAGGAAACCAGGTTTGAGAGATAGACCCCTTAGAGGGGAGGCAATTACTTAGTGAACAAGACTGTCTCTGGGGATGCAGGCCCTACACAAAGCATCATCACCTTCCTCCCCTGTATTACTTCGGTGAAGGTCATGGAGAAAAGCCTTCCCGTCATCAGTCCCCTCAGGTTAGTTCCCCCTCAAATGGTCTCTCCTGTGCAATTCTGCAAGAGAATTATTCAAAATCAAGTGTGGAATGTATAAGCCATTTCTAAGCCAGCAGATTGCTTCAGAGCACTAAACGACCCTCTTAAATAAGGGTAGATCAAGACTCTTCTGTCAAATGGGTACCAATTTTCTGGAACAAAGACAGAATTTCAGAATTAACCATCATCTTGGTCCTGTTATTTTTCCCTTGAAACTGACTTCTCTTAGCAATTTATATCCAGGAATTATCATGATATTACTCACACTTGAATGCACACGACCTGTTAGCAAGAATTAGGGCCTTAAAGGTACTTTGTTGTTCACTTGCAGAAAACGACCACATATGTGGGACTTCCTCACAATTTCCCAGACTGTCACACTTTCAGTTAAATAGGCAAAGTCTCCACTTTTATTTTTTTTATTACTTTAACAAATGCAAATGTGCTGTCACTGCCAATAAATTCCTTACAAATGCCAATATTGCCTGACAAAATATTGTATATTATCCAGAAACCTAAACTATAGTACAATATAGTAATATAGCAGCAACATCATTTTTGTAATTCCAGTTTCCAGTGCAATGTCCAGAAAATAATGTTGTTTTTCTTAATGCCTTTCTTAATACATAATCTTAATAATGTGTATAAAATAGATCAAACAGTGGTGTTACAAGATACTGAAATAGTAGCTGCCCTGTACACTAGTCTCATGTTAAATGAATTGTATTTCTTTTCCTCATTTCTGTGGCAATTTATAGCAGCCCTACTTTACAACCTGTTTATTCAATCCTTGTTGTATCTGTACTTACTATGACTAATATTGCTGTCTGCCAGCAGACTGGCAACATCATGTTCTTTATTTCCAATGGAAGACATATGAGCTAATTAACAACAAAATGATTAATCCAAAATATCCTAGAAGGTCTATTGTCTGAAAAAACACTCATCCTACTCCACATTAACAAGAATACCATTTCATAACATGCCATGTTTTGAATACATTGAGTTTTGGGGGCTAAACCAAATTTTAAAACTTCCCTGTGAAACTAAAAGAGGAGCTTCATATCTTATATCGTGTAAGATCATCACAAGGAGCAGGCACCTTCAATTTCTCTTGCTTAAAAGACGAAGGGGTGGGAACACTTCAATATTTGTAGTGTTTTCCCCTCTAGAGAAACAAAGTTAGGGCTATAAGGGCAACCACTGATCATTTAGTAAAGAGAAACTTGATTTCTAATTATAAAAAAGAAACTTTTGAGTAAATCAGAGTTCAGCCAAGCATTCAAGGGCTAAATTCTTAACTGGTGTAAATCAACATGGATGTCAAGGGATCTATCACAGTCACAAACTCAAAACTTAGTTCCAGCAAGAAATACCAAGAGACAGCCATCATGCAGCTCTCTCGTATCCCCGTCTGATCATTGACAGGGATCTGAAATGAGCAAGCTAGATAAAATTTGACTGGCAAGTACACTTGGTGATACCTACATAGATATTACCTACCAGACTTCCAAGCCAAGAAACATGGTCTCTCAGTCTCTTCTGGTCCACACAACTGAATGGCAGGTGGAACCACCATCCACACAGCTGACCCCGACTTTCTCTAAAACTATATGATTTCTGATGCATAACAGACTTCCTGATTAATTCTGAGTAGTCTGTCACAGGAATCATGATGGAAATTCAAGACTTAGCTCTTATTTCTTCTGTCAGTGCAGTAAGAAACTAGAAAAGCAGTCAGCTAGCAGCTGCTGGAAGAGGGGAACACGTTGAGGCTTATGTGGGTGGTTGATCTGACAAGTACTAAGCGACGGGGCAAGGAAGCCGGTTTGATCTGCTTCTTCCCAGCACAGGATCACTCCTGTCGTAGTAGCCAGTACCATTGCGGTAAGTGTCAGTGAAGCTAACTTTCCTGCCTCTTCAAACAGCACTGTCTATCAAATGTGATGTTGAAGGGCAGGAAGCAATGTGGCACTGGGCTGGAGGCAAGACGAGCTCGAAGAAAAGCAAAAGAACAACAGAATAAATCTGATCTCTTCCTCCTCTTTCCTCACCCCAGCAGAGACCGCTGCACCCTCACACTCCAGCTGAAAATCACAGACATGCACATGGTCTGGAAAGCGTTGCTGTAGGCTCTAATTCCCTACCTGCCTTTTTAAGATTATTTACCACATTCTTTACAGCATTCCTATCCAACCTGAGTTGACTTGGAAGGAAACCTTTCAGTTTCATGATGTTTTCCACAAGGGAAAGCAGGTGAAGATTTCCGAATGTTACAATATGCGAGTCATTTGATTACGCTTGTTTTTAGAAATGCACAAAGATTCTGGTCACTACATTAGTCAAAGAACTGCACATACTGGGCTGTGCAATATCAAACAGCTTCCATCTATCCACGTTGTATAAGCCCAAGCAGACACCAGTATTGACATGCACCCTTCTCTCCTTTCCCCTTTGTCATCTCTTTTATGTTACAGTTGCCATCTGACTTTCAGGAAAGAGTCAGCATCCATCTGGAAAAACATGGGTGCAGCCTTTCTGTCCCCTTGTGCCACACATCTTACGCTGATACCATACCCACCTGCGTCATTGCCAAAGTACTGGAAAAACCAGATCCAAACAGCTTGTCTTCACACTTGTCAAGCCCATCTACAAGGGATCTCAATTTTCAGGACTCTACTGGAAAACTTGGACAAAGGCCTCAGTACAAGTCAGACATCTACTGCAGTGACACCGCTCTTTACTGCCCTGAGGAGAGGAGAAGGGAGAGGAGGCAGAGTGTGGACACGCAAGTGAAAGACGTGGGGTTCCTGAGGTCTCAGAACTCCACAGACAGCACTGTCGAAGAAGACGGTTTCCATTCCAGCTTCTCTCACGAAGCTTTCCCAGAGTACATTACCTCTCTGCCGACCTCCAGCTCCTATTCCAGCTTCAGTGTCACATCCGAGGAGAAGGAGAACGCCCAAGCCAATACTCTGACAGCCTCTCAGCAAGCGATCTACATGAGCAACAGAGATGAACTGTTTGAAAGAAAGTCACCCGCAGGTTACGAACATCAGGGAAGTCCTAGGTTTGCCAAGTCCAAACCTGGGCAGCACATGGATCTTGCCGATGACAATGAAAACTCACCCACTTTTACTAGGACTCTGCCTTCGTATGCAAACGAACCTTTTCATTTCTCAGCCATAACACCACAGCAGGCTTTAGCAAACCAGAAAATGAGGAACGAGTGCAGGAGCACCCACCTTTCAGAAGAAGACTTGCCTGGGAGATGGAGGCAACTGAGTGTGGAGGACATTGGTGCATACTCTTATAGGAACACTGACAGGCTGTCACCCTGTAGTTTTTCAGAGCAGTACTACAGCAGCCCCATTAAGAAGGGAGACAGTCGAACAAGCCCTATCTATGCTAGTTACAAAGCTGATAGCTGCTCAGAGGGAGACGACATCTGCCAAAGTAGACTTGTGGATTCTTGCTTCCTGAGAACAGACAGTGGCCTGAATATTGACATCAGCACTAGCTGTAAACAGGAAAAATTGCCCACTTACAAAACAAAAGAATCAAGAGACCAAAAAAATGAAAGGATCACCGTCCAGTTATGCAGTAGCAAAGCCATGGAAAATAGCCCGGTATTGAAGAGAGAGTACGTGGACGTGAGCCCCAACAGCTCCGCAGAGTCCCTCAATCACAGTTCAGTGGAGGCTTCAGAAATCCACCAGTCTTCCATGGAGCAAGGAAGCCATTCGGGTATTCACAGCAAACAGCAGCAGTTTCAGCGGACTGGGAGTACTGGTTTGAGTCGGAAGGACAGTCTTACAAAAGCACAATTATACGGAACCCTTCTGAACTAGGCATCTTCCAAAACGGCAATAAGACAATATACAAAAGGAAGCAAAGCGCATTTGATACTTGTAGTGAACACTAAGGTTCTAAGAAACAGATTATTATAAAATATATATTCATAATGGTACTATATGTTTAAAACAAAATCTCTTAAAAATGTTAAATGGCACTTTTCACTTAACATCCTTTCCACGTGGGAGAGTGTCCCCTCCCCTCTTTTATAAACCTGAAATATTTTTATAAACACAATGGTATTTATTAGACTATCCTAAGCTATTTGAGCAGAATTCTTTTCCCTTCAAGCAAGTTTCTTATTTATTTTTGTGCATGAGGCCATCTGTGCCTAAACTCTTGGAGGAAAAGGGTAAAATCATGATGGCGGTGATAAAAAAAAAATAAATCCACCTGATAAAATACCATAAAATGTAACGTGAAAACAAAACAAACAAGAACGGTGAATTTGAAGAAGTATATTTTTTAACAAGAATGGAATTGTATCTTAAGTTATTTCATACAAATGTATTTATGAGTGACTAATGTATGCACAAAGTGATACTAATATTTTGTTCTTTTAATCCACTGTGTTTCTGCTTTCCTATTTTTCCTTGTATACTACCTCAAAAGTAATTGAGGGTTTCTTTGTCACATTTTCTGTAGGCTTGCATTTATATCGTCTAAAATGCATGCAGTGTCATAATTAATACTGTATTTTGCATTACTTAATAAAAGACACCAGTGGAGATATTTTGATGTTTGGGGTTTTTCCTTCATTAAAACAACATACCCAGAACAATAAGACATAGGATTACTCTGGATGGCATTTGTCCAGTAGAAGTTAGTGAGTAAAGCTCCTGGTTTAGACTGCTTTCTAAAGGACTCTCTGTAAGCTCCAAAGCACTGGTTCTCAGTCTGCAGCTCCTGGGTGTGGAAGGACAGCTTCTCAGCAGCCTATTTCAAGTAAGCCAGGAAAATAAACTGTTTATCAGCACGTTTGAATTCACTAGACAGAGCTCTGCACACTGAAAAGAAAATTGAAAACTACCTGAAAACTTGCAGCTAAAGCTCCTCCTCCATTACACCCTTACTTGACGCAATCTTTAAGGTCTTTAGGACTGCTAACTTTCACAGCTGCCCTTTTCCCATACATAGCTTGATATTTCTGACAAGGGCATTTTTCCAAAGCTGAAGGAAACTCTGGCCTTCTGTAGCTTATGGGAATTTCACCCCAGCTCTGAGAAGCTATAGTTTTACCTGTACTTTTTGCATTTCCTTCACCGAGTTCTCTATTTCTTACCATTTCATCATTAAGGAGTGTACAACTTGGACAGCAGCAGAAGGGAACAAGCAAGGGGAGAAGAAGATAAAAAGAAAAAAGGGAGAAAGGGAAATCCTGTGGATTTCCTTCCTGGCTTCACTATTGCCGCTCGGCAGGAGGCAAAAGACAGGAATGAATATTTAATAATTCTTTTAAGGCATGATAATGGAATATATATCCCATACTTGAAATACTGACTTAGTAATTCACGTAGAGGGAATATAGGGTATAGTGCAATATTTGGTATTTATCAATGAGATCACTGTGGAATTTTAAACTAATTCATTATAAAGCTAAATTATTGACCTACCATTCAATATCCATTAAGAAAAATATATTTTCTGCTGATTCTCTGAAAGTAGTCACCTGGGAAGTAACTATGAATCAGAACTATAGAACTACTCGTTTCCTGCATAAATATCTTAAATCATGAGGCCACAGATTCAATGCATATGACATCAACAATTCTCACTGCTCTCTGTATTCTTCATGGATAATATAAAAATTTGACTGCTATTGATGGGTGCAAGTACTTGCTGTGCTGTTTGGAAGATCTGGTATCAAGTCCCTCTGAGATCTGTAGCACCACTGTTGAGGACAATCATAGCTACCAATAAAACAAAAGTAAGGCACAACATAACTCTAAAGGGAGGCTTGTTTTGGTACAAAAGCTATAACACACCTTGTGCTTTTATGCTCCCATACTTGCTCACAGTGAGTGCGAGTGGCAGGTAATGCCACAAATAATTCCACAAAGTCCATAAAAAACACAGATTTAGAAAAGCTGTTATTTCCCCTTCAAAATATAGAAAACATATGAAAAAACCCTCACTGTTGACTCTTTCAGGTGTATAAAATTTAGGCAAACTCTAACACAAGGTATTAATTTTTCTGGTCAGTGAATACAAGGATTTGTATACAAGAGGTGAAAATTAACTGTTATCTCACCTAAGAAAATATGTAAACTATGGAACAATAAATCACTACATTTATGAACAGGAACACAGCATTAGACTAATTCTTTTTTTAATGTCCTTCATTATTTGACACTAAACTGTTATTCTAGCAATTACACTAAACTTCTAGATGTTATATGTGTGACTATTTAATATCCTGTCCTATTATATTATTTCGTATATTGCAGTTTCAAAGTCTCTTCCTGTACTTCACTCTTTTTCCCAATTTCTGTGCACTAATATGTAGATTGAAACCAGTCTTTTTGGTCAACTAGTACTGGGTTTTTCTTGTAAAATAGTCTATAATCTTCTGACATTTTTCTGTAAATAATTCTGTTACAGAACAATATGCAACCCTGTAACAAATTTCAGCTGAATCAATCAAAATGGCTAGAAAAGTTCTTCAGCTTTAATGTGTTGATTTTAATTTTCATTAATCGTAAAGATTGACAGTAAGTTTGCAAATTTTCTATGAACATGAGAAAAAAATTAAATGAGTCGCCTAAATTTTCTCAGATTTACGGGTTTGACTACGGCTTGGTTTAATTTTTTCAAACAAAAAGAATTCTGAAAGATTGTAATACAGGATTTCCTCCTCCCTTTTTTTTTGCTGCATTCAGTTTAGACTTCTTGTGGCAACCAGAGACAGATACAAGGCGAAGGCTAGAAAGAAACTAGGTGTTTTCATAATAGATTTAAATTTTCTTCGTGGTGGTGTCCTAATTTTTTGCTTATTTTCAGTTTTCACATTGGAAGAAAATCCTCCAAATAACCCTGTTACGGAGAAGATTTCTGGAGTATGTCACTGGAGATATTTGAAACCAACTGCCCACTTTCCTTCACTTGGTCTCTCCAGGCTCACCATGGCACACTGACTTTTGAGCCATAAGACAACCTGTTCAGCTCAAGTACAGATCTAATTGTCACTGAAGTTTTAGGACGTTGAACCTGGTTAAAAACAGGAAAGTGGGAGAATAAACCAATAAAATCTTGTTGAGAAGAAGAAAAAGATACACTCTGACCCAGGTGAAATGGGTGGTAGACATGTCTGCAACAGTGTTCGTCAAAGCACTTAGCTTCTGTAGGACACTTCCAATGGAGAGCAGCAGTGTGGTTTAACGAACTTGATTTTACTCTTATGTTGATCTGATGACAAGGGACTCCAGAAATGCCAACCAACAGATCTTCAGCCAAATAAAAGTGCTGTAGACCCGTCCACTCCAGTGGCTGAGAGTTTGCCTCAAAATACCTTTTATGAAGGGCATAAATGCCCCATTTTCTCTTAAGCGTTACAAAAATGCCAAGGTCTCTCCGTGTTGCCACAAAACCTTACTTTTCCAAGTGATATCTGAAGTAGTGAAATTCTATATGCAGGGTTTGTAGTTACCTGTCCTACAGCA
>NW_009717431.1:3197-81188 GCF_000703405.1 Apaloderma vittatum | reverse complement strand
GCAGGAATTTTGCTTTGATTAATTATTTCATTTTCCATGAGTAAGAACCGAAAGGGTGAGGAAAAGAAGTGGCAAGTCCTCAACAGTGCAGTGAAGCAGAAGATGAGAAATGTCATTTTAACAAAAGAAAACTGAAAGCAAAATGTACATGACACAGAACACTGATCAGGGAAAACAAAGGGCGCTGAAAGAGATCAGAGTGAGGCAAATCAAGTCACATACTAAAACAGATTATAATACTAAAAAAAATGTACCTTTTTAAAGAGTACACAATTCACTAAAAACAATGATGTGTAAGTATTCATAAGTATTACAAATTCATGAAAAGCAAATGCATTTTTTGAGATGTGAAAACAGTTTTCTCACTCCTAATTAAGGCAAAAAAAAGTGCACAATCTCAATAATTTTGAATGACACATAAAACTTTTTTTAAAAAAAAACTTTTTAGAAGTCTAGAAATATCTAAAATTTCTAAGTTTAAATCATGGCAAGCTACAAAATATGTAGTTTTCAATTCAACAGTTTCTATCTTCTCCCAAACTAGAACAATTATCAAACTAATCCTTTCCCCTTCCAGCACTTTTAATTAAAGAGAATTTGTACTTCAACATCTATCACAGAGCATGATTATACAGCTACTTAGATTAATTTCCTCTTGTTGAATTTTAAAATACTAGCAGACCTACTTTGGACTTTCCTATAAATTTCTTATGCCCCATTCATGTTTACAACCTTGTAATCCTTACAGACTATTATGATATCTCTCATTAAATATTATCTAAATTGTGCAGATGCTGTCCTCTCAGTTTTTCCTTGGAAGACATTCCCTTCAGGGCTCTAGCTGTTTCTAATTCTTTTCAAGGAATACCCTCCTCAGCTTTCTACTGCTGAACACCATAATATTTTAACATGAACACCAAGTTGCTCAAACCCACTGCACAAAAGAGCAGCACAATGAAAGGAGATACTACACAGATTAGAACAACTGCATGTGTGATGTGCTCAGCACTGAAGTTCTCAGTAAACGTAGATAGGTAGTTGGTCAGATACACGCGTAAGAAAAACCTTACTTGAAAAAAATGCATTTTCATATAAACAAATGTAAAGGTCTGCATTTTGATGCAAAGACTGCCAGGTCATGTTTCTAGAATGGGAGCTTGTCTCCTGGAAATCAGTGCATTTGAAAAGCAAGTATTTTTCATATATTTCTCTGTCATGTTGTCCAGAATTCCTTCAGCACTTAACACAGTAGCATCTGCATGTTCTCAAAGAGCTTTGGATTTGCTCATGGTGGACTCAAGCACTGTAGGGTTGATTTTTATTCTTCTTCCATCACTGGTAAGTTTGAGGATTTGTTTTCGGCTCTGCTCTTTTCAAGTCCTACAGAGAGATTCAGTTGCAGGTTTATTAGGCTCTAATGTCTCTCTCAAAGTCAATATATCCGAGGTTCCTTTGCACCAGGTTTTTGAAATCTGTAACTACCATAGAGCAGTTATATTTCCAGCCTTAAAGACCTATGTCACTTTATAAAAAAGGGCTAACAAATGTCTGACAACAGTGAGGGTCTAACAAGAGTCCTCAGTGTAAGCAGCAGCTTCTAATGACCATCAGCCAGACATGCTGATCTGTATACAATAAATCTTGGCAGCTTCCTGTCCACACATCTTATATTAACATTATCAGAAGATTTTCATTGTTTTCCCAATGTTTCCTCCATGTCTTTTCTGAAAATGTCATTGTTACAGAAAAACATCAGCAATTCAGCCATTCTTTATCTGCCTCTCATTTATTCCACTCCTCTCTCATGCTGTTTTCTCTTTGGTATTTTTCTCTGACTGTATTAGCAAAGCTATATGAGTCATTGAGAGATTTTATTTGGCTGTAGCTAAAAAGAATAACTTGAATTCTCATGCAATGAAAGGTTTTGTTGCTTGTGCAGTGAATGCACTCCCACTGACACTCAGTCTTGCCCTTTTCACTTATTGGTTTTACACTTTTATTTCACGGAAAAATATCTTTCTTTTTCTCCATTTACTCGACAACTTTATATTGCAAGTCTTCTCCACTCTCAGTTCAGGATCTTCTATAACACTCAGAATCCAAGGGCTGTCTCCCCAACAAAGCCACAATTACAATTTCTCAGTCTATCTTAACTCCTCCATACGTACTTTCTAAATGAAGTTGTGCTTAAAGAGAAACTTGACTTCGGGAGTGTGTATTCAAGTGCTCTGCTGAACAAAGTCCTGCATGATGTCGCTGAAGAGGATGTAACATTTTCTGTAGACCCACTATGTGCCATGAGAATTTGCTCTAAATGTAAGCAATATAATCTAATCCTTTCCAACAATTGTTAAGCATATATATATTGTCTCTAATGAACAGCTACTGACCATTTTCATGCCAAGCTACAGTTATGTTGAGCTTTAAGTACAAAATTCCATAACCCCTTAATTGCCTCAAAAGAGTTAAAATTACACTTCCCCACAAGTAAAGAACTTTTAACAAACAGATCTTTAATTTAGGATTCAAAATGCAAAGAGATTTATTAAGATTTTGCCTTAGAAAGTCTTACTTTATGAAATAACTTGTCTTATAAAACATCTCCAAATATCCAGAAAGCCAAATCCCCATAAATGTCTGATCAGTAGGCGAGAACAGGTAAGAATTCCACTCTTTCTAGGAATCACAAGGGAAGCAGGATCCTTACTGCCACGTAACACGAGGTTAAAATTTCTAAAGCCTTGACAAGCGTGACTTAATCTGCAGCGAGCCATAGAGGTCAGAGACCTAGAAAGATCCAGGAATAAAGTATCCCTCTGGGCAGAAGGCTTAGTTGGTGACCATCCATCAGTGCTCCATAGACAGTTTTCTACCCTGCAAGATCTGCTTAGACACCACCTTGGTGTCTAAGAGGCTTCTGTGAAGACCTGGGCTCCATCTTCCTGATAATTTCCTCACGGGTTTTGGAAAGCTGCTGTTCAGAGCTCCCCAAGCTTTCTCCAGGCTTCTCCAGGACCCACGCTGCAGAGAAGGGCACTCTGCTTTCTGACAGATGGGAGCTCCTCGAGGCTGCCAACAGCCCCACATCCTACACCTGTGGGAAGTGACAAGGTCCCTCCCACCCCCACTTCTCTTTTGGTGAGGCAAGGATCATCCCTGCAGTCAGTTACTACATCCCAGAGTACAGAGAATGTCTTTATCTGCAAGGTCACAAACTGTGACTGGTACATGATGCAACCATCGGAAAAGATCCCTGATGGGAGTTAATGCCTTCTCAGCAGCACAGCCATCACTGGCTTATATACATTAATACTTTAACTATGATTATTCAGATAACTTATTTTTGAAGTCGGCTCTAATGAACTCGTATTTAAATTTACCCACACATCTAGATTTTTTTTGTAATTTATGAATCAGAACAGACACACACATGAGCTGCAGAGACACAGCAATGTTTACTATACTTAGCTAAGCAATGACAGCTCTATGATTTAGAAGAAAACAGCAGCAAATCCCAGATTAATTAAATTCGTAATGTCGATGTCTGTCAGCATCCTCTCCCATTCCCGTTCTTCACGTGAAATTGTAAAACATATCACAAGGAATAAGAAGTAGTCTCAGCATATAAGGGCTATGAATTTCAGTGGGCTCCCAGACAAGCCTTAATTTAGCTTCTTCCCTACAGTAGAAATCCTCTTAGCTTGGGCACCAGTTGTGTAGGGTGGTATGAGCAGTAAGCTCTACACTGAATATCCAGACAGCATTCAACCTCTCACCTCAAGACATCCACTGTGCCACCAACCTGAGGATGTGAAGACAACAGTAGCACCACTTCTAACTCAGAAATAACTAGTGTTGTCTCTGGTGGGATTACTTTTGGCAGGGAAATATACTTTGGTTTGTGACTTACTTGATTGTAATTTGACAATTTATTTCAATGGACCTCGGTACCTCACAAAATTTATCCTCCACAAGTGAGGGAAATGCTCTTATCCCCAAAGTCCAGACAGTGACATTAAAATAAAATCCCTAATCCCAGTAAGACAGTGAGGAATTAGCCATTTCAGTTTTAGCAGATTTTGATAATCTTGGCCTGATGTTTATGTTATAACTTGAGAAATAAAGAACGAAGGATCAAGTTTTCAAGCCCAGTCTTAGCACAGGAACTGCATCACCATTTTCTGATTCATCCCCACTTACCTGTGCTTTCAGAGTCCATGATAGCCTGAAGGTGAGGAAGGAAAGCCGGGAAACTAGAAGAAAGATAATTCAAAAATTAATCTGTACATCTAAACTATTAAAATGTCAAATAATTTCTAAGATGTTGGTGCTCATTTACAATAAAACAAGGATTTTTTTTTGTATTTTGCCCAGAGAATGCACAAAATGGAGCTGCTCAGAGAAAAAAGGCGTGGAGGCAGAGCAAGGATGATGTCTGTGTCAGCACAGAATGCAGCAAGATATTCCAGACAACATTCGCTGCGTTCCCCTTATCTTTAGGGTACACTATGAAAAAGTCCCAGGGAAAAGCTTTTAGCAACACAGACTATTTTCTTTCGTTCTCACTTTAGCGTTTTCAGCCCCCTTCTTTTTTAAAGGAAAAAAAAAATGTTTTGCAAGGTACAGTGAAATGCATTTTTTTCTACTAGAGCTGTCAAGCATGCCCACAATGATCTGAGTTCTGCCAGTAGGAAAAAACATTCCTGAAATTAAATCAGTTTAATAGAACATTTGTTACTCAAGGAGAAACGGTCTAATTAAAAAGAATGTCAGTAAACAGCTCATTACTGAGATCTCAGAGTCCAGAAAGCCAAGGTGTAGAAACACAACGAATGCAGTGAGGTCACACTTCAGAAAGACCCCAAACAAGTACTTTATTTAAAATAGGTTTAGACTGCCTTTTCTTCCATTCTCTATTGATGATGAAGATGAAACGTGCTTTTTGGCACTTTAGACGGCACCAATTAAAATTGATTTCTTGCTTGAACTCCTCATAACTCCACTTGTCTCTCACTTCTAAGACTATTTTGTTTTGAGCTTTAAATTTCTGCTTTGTTTAGAAACTGTTGTTCCCACTCAACCTAGTCTGCAACTCGTGAAAATACACACGCTATTCCTAGGCCCTGCCAAATAGTTTGTCCAACATTTGTATTTTATCCTTATGAAAAGTCAGGATAATTCTTCTATCTTTTTATCCTGTAAGCTTATGAAGGCTGGATTGTCCCTTATCACTTGATTAGACAGTACTTGACATAATAGTCTCTTGATTGTAATTGCATAGGCCATGCATATTGCATTACCTGCTTAGCTTTATCAAATATCATGTTTTCATATCCTTGGCTTTTTTTTTCCCTTTGGATGTGAAATTTAAACTTTCCTATTGATAGGCAAGTCCCTGGGCTACAATATCTCACTGCACAGCTACACATATGTTATACATTGGATGAAGTTCAAATAATCCCCTTAATTTCTCTGAGATCAGGAGCGAATACGGTGGACTTTCAGCTTTCCAAGGCCAAGTATATTTTTTAAGTCTGACAACAGTAGGTAATCAGTTACACCCCTGTTTTTCACTCTCGCAGACCCACTTCAGCTAGAATTTCTTTTGACATCCATGTGGCTACTTGCACTTCACTGCAATGCCACCGAGAAACACCCCTTGCCTCTAGCGAGTCTTTGTGGAAACTGCTCCAGTTTCCATGATTCCAGCTGTGTTCTTCCAGCTGTGTAGCCTTAGCTGAAGATGAAAGCCAGAGCTTCTCAAAGTCAGGGCATCTGGCATTCACTTTCCACTGCCCTCCAGTACTTGCAGAAAGTCCATTACTGGGGGAGCTCCTTCTCTCTTGCTACTCCTTTCTCCTTTCCAAGCCCTCTTAAACTGAAACAGAGGAAATGTCTCAGCATACAGTATTCAGAAGTCACTACAGAACAGCTGGGCTCCACCTCAGGCTTCTACAGGCACTGACATTGCATGCTTCACCTTTCTTAACACTCTTCAGTATATATTTATACTTGCTTGCAAGCCGAACCTATTTATCAATCCACATAAATCTATTCAAAAAAGGCTCCACCCTTGTCACAAACAACCTAGACACATCTGCACCATCTTCCATTAGTGCCATCCATGCTAGACAGACATCGACACTTGTGGATTGCTTTGAATCTTTTCCTGTTCTCCTGCTGAGCGTTGAAAGAAATAGCTCTTTGTGGGTAAAAAAAAAAAATTGAAAAAATGGAAAGCTTCAAAAAGGCAGAACTGCTCAGAGAGTTCATTGGACTGGTACAGCTATTACTGAGGCAATGGGGAAGTACCTACCATCTGAGAAAAACTTTCCAGAGGCACCCACTTAATTGCAGAGCACGCTCCCTCTCTTCAGCAGATGCCAACTCCCAAGAGCTTAGAAGCAGCTTTATGAATGTAATAGTGCTGACAGATGGCAACACGCAAAGTGCTTTCTCAGTAGCTCTCTCAGAGCCTGGTGACAGGTTTTGATCACACTTACACCAGTACAAGTCCAGGATGATTCCTTTAAGGCTCTTTGTTGCTTTACAGATGCTGTATACTAATTTTGTAGCATTAGTTGTACTCCACGTGGCAGTATTTCCTAATTACATCTGTGATGAAGGCACCACAGGCTGTCCAGGCAGGTTTTGACATTTGTGGCATGCAGAATGCAAGGGACTGCACAGCAGTGAATACAGAGCAGGGGAAAGATAAAAAATAAGCAAGAGAACAAGAGAAAAAGAGGGATGTTGAAATTTCTTGTCTTGGGGTATACAGTCCTAGCCTAGGATTGTACAGCCACAAACAGCAGACAACAGAATGAAGTGAGATACATCAGAGAGCAAGGGAGAAAACAGCAACCAAGCCTGCGGACCTCCCAGACCCTTAGAATCCAGATTACAGTTAGATTTACTATTATTATTGCTGAGCCTGCTGCCTGTTGTCCAGGCAATAGAGGCTGGAAATTAGAAAAGGATTGGTTCTGAGTTTTCCCACAGGCTCACAGGGCATACCTGAAAAAATCTTCATGTATCTTCATGTCATAGCCCCCCATTTGCACGGTAGGCACCAGGGCAACAGCTCCTCAGAAATGTAGAACAAAGATGAAAAAAAACATGTAGCATAACTTGACCTGCCTCTCAAAATTTTTCCTAATTAACAGTGGTGTCACAGTCAGGCTTCTCCCTCACTGTGCTGGCTGAATTAATTTTTCTCTGCTGCAGCCCTATGCGTGTCAGGCAGGACTTACCCACTCACTGCATTCAGATGTTTTCATTTTGACATTCATCAGCATTTTCTCTCCTCTTTGGGCACCAGTGAAAGTTTTCATGACATAGTTTATTTACAGTATACTCAGTTCGTGCCTCTAGCCATCCCAGGGACATCCCACACACTAAATCTTATAAAGGTTTTAGGGCTCATTTTAAACCTACTGCTGATACACTGACTGTGCTATCTGGCTGTGGAATGTCACATTTAATTGCCTTACACATCTGAATCACATTAGAATTATTCAGGAATTTAGACAGAATAAAAACTGAAGATAAACTATCCATCTTGATCCTTGTCAGCATAACTTCCCCAGCAGCTACAGCAACCTGCTCTGAATTCTATTTAACAAATGAATTTCCATTTCACTACAGTATTGTATTGTTTGCCTAGAAAAACAACAGAGATTTTTGTCAGGCCACTCATTTATTTTTGCAGGTATACCTGCAGCCTGATTAGGAGGAAGATATTTTCTACCATAAAGCTTGCAAAATTACACGTATTATTCCCAATACTTAAATTATGACAATAAAATTACATGTATTA
Organism: Apaloderma vittatum; assembly: GCF_000703405.1. Lineage (NCBI taxonomy): Eukaryota > Metazoa > Chordata > Aves > Trogoniformes > Trogonidae > Apaloderma > Apaloderma vittatum. The sequence goes on along the minus strand of NW_009717431.1, from coordinate 73,369 downwards.
TTCCCAATACTTAAATTATGACAATTTCCTTACAGTTAAAAACTTTCTATTAATAATTTAGATGAGTTTCAGCCCTGCAGTAAAAGCATTGATCCAAAACCTTAGAAGCAAATTGGCTGCTTTATAAGAGCTAGATGTACATTTCAGAAGAGACATTACATGCAGGCCACTAAGACATAAATAAAAGTCTTAATAAAATTAAAGACAGAAAACAATCAGTACGGAAAACTATACAATAACATTACAGTGAGGAACAAATGTGCCGGTTAAGCAGTGTAATTCCCTGAAAGATGAGGAGCTCATTCCCGTGAAACGCTCTCCTCCACTTGAAGCAGTTGCCACAGTTCCTGTGCAGCCCATGGCAGAGATTTCATTATGTCAGGCTGCCTCCTGATGTGTTCAGCCTCCTAGAGCATAAGATCTGCTGATTATTTACCCTTCAGTAATAGAGGTGCAAGGCAACCTATTAGCTCCACTTCTTTTATTTATCACAATGAAGTGCTCAAAACACTTCCTGAAAATGGTACTACCATACAAATGGGCATAGCAGTTTGCTTTCCTTCCCCAAATAATAGGTTTCTTCTGTTTCACAGCATTTCTGCCAAGGGACAATTTTGTCACAGGCTTAGATGGGCCAAAGATCAATCTCTCGGTTAAAGGTGTTGTAAGCAAATACCTCACTCCATGCCTATGCTTTGGGACCCTGTAGACTACATGACTAGTAAGGATCACCAACAACAGCAAGACTTCTCTCTGCAGTTGCACGTGAATATGTACTGAATATTTAGTGCAGGTCCTGCATACCCTTTCAAAACATCTGCTAGCAGATCCTCCAAAACCTTATAAGAGCAATTTCTAAAGTACAGCTTGAGAAATCCTACACATACACGACAGAGAGCCTTTCAATTCTAACACCTTTGATCAACCTAGCAGAGGCTGTCTCCCCTGTAGCAGCCACAGTGGTGTTTGAGCTGCCCAAGGATGCAGGGGAGCACTGAGCACTCAAATGTGTCAGCCTCTCTGGAGCAAAAATTATGTCCACTGCACCTTCCAGCCTCTTCTGGCTCCCTCTTCCCTCTGCAGGGCTTTGCTTGATGGCAAGGAGCTCTGCAAGAGTTGTTCCATGGATGACACATTGCTCAGAGCTGGGTCTCTGCCGTTCAAAGGCCACTGCTCTGGCACACAGCCTTCCAAGCACAAGGACCTAAGTGAAATCCCACAGCTGGGGCTCTCCTAGGAAGCTTCAGAGAAACGTGGTAAGTGCATCATGCATTTCTCACTCTGATGCCTTCTGAGAAGTTATCCTCTGTGAGCAAGGCTTAAGGACCTCAAATTCCATAACCAATCTAATAAAAAAGCCATGCATTTTTTTACCTTTACAGTGTGTTATAGGGAGAAAGAAGAGATTCAAGCCTACCATCTATGCTCTAGACACATCAATAGGTAAAAGAGATATTAAAGAGAAACAAAGCCCTAACATCTCACTGGTTGCACATGCCACAACACTAGAAAATATTCCTGAAGAACTGTTTTGATAACAGGCTATTCAGCAGGCTAGTTTTTGGAAAGCTAGGCACTCCACCTAGATGAAGGAAAAAGAATTTGTTTCATGTATGTCCTTCACACAAGTCATCATACTATCTCGCTGATGAAAGGTGGCATTCAAAAACCAAGGGATCAACGATGCAGTGTCGATATGTACTCAGTAACTTCCCAGCCACAGCTTACACGCTTTAGCATGTTCTCTACAGGCGACATAAAACTGATGGCTGAAAGTTTTCCAACATTAGGCTTCTTTGTGGTTGTGCCCATGATGGAAAGGGTGCATTACAGGCATTCAACAATGCAGAAGTCTCTGTCCAGAGGAGCTGTTAAGGATGGACAAGCAGGGAAATAATAGAAGCAGAGGGAAAAAAATTAGAAGAAAACATGGGGCAATTCAAAACAATCTTTGAGACATGTGGCAGAAGTTGCATTTAAAAGCAGAAAGCAAAGGTTTGTATTGGAGCTTGTGAGGGTTAGACCTGCACAGTGACGTTGTATGGAAGACTTTATTGGAATCCCTGTTGAGTCATCCATGTCTGACAGAGACTTCAGCATGGATGGAACTGTGCCCTGTGTGAACACAAAAATAAATCACCCAGATAATGTAGTAACATCTAAAATGTACTTAATTGTCATGAATTTTTCTCACAGAGATTTAGAGTAGTACTTGCTCAAAAGGGAATGATTTCAGAATTTGAAATGTAAGCATCCAGAGTGCAAATTAATGTCTAATTATGAATGCTAAAAATAAAAACAGAGCTATTAATTTCAGGAGCAAATTATGAGCCCTTATGTTGTGAAGAAAAATAACATCCCTCTAGAAAATATCTGAAGAGCCCATTGATATTTTTTTCCATAATTTACTCAAATTAATGCCAAAATTTTCTTCTGACAAGTTCTTTTAGAAAACTATTTTGTATTCACTCATACAGTTGCTACCTTCCAAGACCTCAGGTTCAGGAATAATTGTTGCAAAACTAAGGGGAATTTATTAAACTAGGGGAGTCTGGTGGAAAGTTAAGCACAGATAGGCTTCCTAACTTGAAGAAAAATGCTACCATCAGTTTTCAGTGAAGACTGTGAACAATATTTCTCTCGAAGGTCTCCCTGACAGACACCTAAGTAAAAGGTAGTTTAAAGCACACCAAAAAGGTTAATATACTTTTTTATTATTATTTTTTTTAGGACTGTAGTCCTTTAAAATACATGGAAAATGGAACAGCAGAGGAAAAGGAGTAGGAAGGGATGTCATCTCAGGGCTACCTGCTATTTGTTCTTGTAGCAGCACAACAGGAACAGGAGAGCATTTAAGCCAAGTATTGTGTTTTGCCCAGGTCCTGGACACATTTTCTGTTATTGAAGTGATATTTAGTACATTTGCATCAAAGAGAGCATTCAACTTAATATAAGCAATTGTAAAAATAGGAGGAGAAATTGCCGATTCCCTCAGAGAAACCTTGTCAGACTTCACATTTGCAAACTTCCCTTTCTGTGAATAGCAAAATGCACCAAATACTAAAAATTCCAAACGGTGCATAATTAATGTGGCAGTTCAGCTAGCACGTTGGAAAAAAAAAAGGAAAACATTTTATATATAATTAAAAATACTATTTAAAATTGTGCTTTCAAAGTAGAGACCAGAGGTCCAAATGCTGGAATTCCAAATGTAAAGCTCTCAAAATGCCAAATACCCAAGGAAGTACACAGCTTCCCCAGTGAATTTTGCAATTCATCTGGCATTGAAGCAGCCATGACCAGACTGATAGAGCTGTGTCAGAGTTTACTAATCGAAAACTAAAATGCTGCAGGGTTGTCCTGCAAGTGCAGCCACAAGCTTAGAGCAAATTTATGTTGTCATTTATAGATAGGCGAAACATGGGCCAAAGAAAAGCTCTCAGCTCTGGCTAGCAAGGCAAGGCAGCCTGAGGAAGCAACACCAGCTGAGAGGCAGATTATTAGGAGCCTGTCACCAGCCTACTGCAGCTCTAGTGAGGTCACAGGGCAAGAGTGCAGCAAGCTTTGTCCATCTGAAAAGGACCATGGAGTCACCTCCAGCTGCAGCATATCAAGGCTTTGACATGAAGGGAGGCTCTGCCCAGGTCACTCCGTGCTGCAGCCAGCCTGCTGCCAGCATGCACCTTCCCAGCATCACCTCCTGCAGCTTGCCCAGCCCCAGCCTGCACAAGCTTCCCAGCAGTCACCTTCTTAGCCAAGGGCACCATGGGTCCTTCACTAGCAGACACTGCTTGTGAAATCTAAAGGTCTTCCCAGAACTAGATCCTCTTGCTTCTTTTATTCATGTCTCGTATTTGCCTTTGCTTTCATGGCCAGGCCCGTTTCTTGCCCCAATACAGCCAGGCTGTGCACACTTCTATGAACAGTGCTAAGCTCTCACCATCTCCTCTTCATGTTCTATGACTAGCTGCATCCATTCTTCTCTGCTCTCATCTCACCTTTCTCTTCTCAGCCTAGCTATTTTTCACCTGACATTGCTGCTCATCCTCCAAGCACGTTCTTCCATTTTCTTCTAATCTCCTAGCGGTCTACAAAGCTTTCACAAACTGAGCTTCTTACTGCATGCTGCCACCCTTCCCTCACGCTCCCAGTGAGCATCCCTGAAGAAAGTCATGCACTTGTTCAATATAAGTGCTACATAAAAGTATTGCCGAATTGAATCTTGGACTACAGAATTTTTGGGGTTTGGCACTAGTCTTTGATTTATAAACTGTGATATACAAATGGTGCCTGAATTAATTTATTTTTTTTTTAAAAAAAATTCTGTATGTATTCAGATCTTTGCATACCACAAATCCTATGGAGCATATGCAATGACTCACATACCTTTTTACATTACTGTGTGATTCACCCGAGTACTCACCAACAGCCATTTAGTTTCTGAGGCATTAAAAAACTGAAGAAAGGTTGAGATTAGCATGAGTAAATTGAACAGAGATATTACTTCCTTTGTACTTGTAGAAGGAACCCCATGCCTTTTTCCCTCACCAGTATTTCAGTCTCCTTGGAATTTTTTTTTTAAGGATCTGTCATGTTTGATGTTTGAGAAAAGTGAAGATCTGCAGATGTGGTTTTAGATGTGATTAAGATCATAGAATCACAGAATGTGTTGGGCTGGAGGGACATTTAAGGCTTATCTAGTCCAACCTCCCTGCAGCAAGCAGGGACATCCTGAACTAGATCAGGTTGCTCTGAGCTGCATCAAGCCTGACGTTGAATGTATGCAGGACTGGAGCCTCCACCTCCCCTCTGGGCAAGATTTCATGTCATTGCTTTTGCCACAATTCAGAGGACACGGACCTGTTCAAAATGCTATCTGTATGAGATTGTAGCAAAGAAAAATTAGTCCTTGTCTTGTTCACAGATTGCATGTTTCATACTAATGGCATAATAAGCACCTTCACTTTTGTACTAAAACCAGTACATTATTTGAAATGTTTTTGGCATTTCAAGTAATGGTTTGCATTAAAACAAATAGCAAAGATGTGCAAATTAACCACAATGGCTGGGGCTAATGGATCTTGTATCTATAATTACAATAAATTCTCTTTGGAAACAAGAAGAGCTTGTCTTAGCAAAGGTAAACAAAACAAGGAAGGGGAAAAAATAAAAAAACTAATTTTTTTTACAAGGTATGATACTCTTTGCCTAATATTCAACTTATTTTTATGCACCATGAGGTTCTGGAATTTGCTTATATCACTCAATGGCAAGGTAAAAAAAGAAATGGTTATGCAGTAAAACATGAAAAATAACAAAGTTCAAGGGTGAAGATATATCGAAATGATATTCTGAGGCAATTCTTTGCTACTTGCTTATAAGAGAGTGCTAACAATCTGAATACAACAAAATTCCTTTCTCAAGGTAACCAGGTCTGTACCAGGGATGGTACACTGATGCATAAGCTGTTACAAAAATTGCTCACACACTTCAAACAATTTGTTAGTATAAATCTTACTCAGAACAAGGAACGAGTTTTGTGGCCCTGATGGTGGAAACTGAAGACAAGTGGATCTAGATGAAGCTGTCTGGACTGTAACTTCAGGCATTTTCAACTTTGGTGAACCTTCTCTAGAGAGCTCCTCCAAGAGTTTTTACATTGATTTTAAGGGGCACTTATCCAAAATGGTGCAAATATAGCAAGAATTACATTTGGATGAAACTTTATCATTTCTGTGTAGTACTTAGGTACTTTCTAGTAGGCTTCTAAATAAGCTTGTGTAAAAGTATATCCAAGGAGTGAGAAAAGGAGGTGAACAAGCTTAATTCCTTTAAATCTCTGCCTAAAACCACTGAAGGGAGCCCCACTCCCACCTAGAGACCCACCATTCCCACTGTAGACTAGGCTGTTGTGTCCCAGCTCCGAGAATTTATCAAGCTTTGGGCAGCGGCCCATTTGTCTTACTGCCACTTGAGATCAAGTGCTTCTAAAATTGCCTTCTTTTTCCTTCAGAAATTAATTTAATTTCCTGCATTTCCACTCTTTGAAATGTGAAAACATCAGACATATGACTGCTCTGCACAGAGTAGTGAGTTGTGAAAAGACAGGTGAGAGATTTACCAAAGAAAGGGGAAAGTGCCACAGGCTCTCTGAAACTCCTGAGGCTACATTTACATCAGCAAGTAGTAAGGCCCACCAAGAGTAAATCTGTGGAGTTTGTCTCACTTCTAAAAATGCAGCATCTAAGCTACATGCATTTGGGTGATTAGTTCCACCAGATGGGACATATCAAATATGATCTTGGAGCACAGCTCCTCACTTAAGTTCGTCTGAAAAATGAGCAGATTGTGTGAACTAAACCATTGTAAGTGGCAACAACTGGGAGATATTTATTTTTTTGTGTGTTACTATTACTTTTTCCCAAAAAATGCACTCCTGACAAACTAAAACATCTAGGTACACCTTGTTGGAGTGGTTATAATAGACAGGATCTGCAAAATAGTAAAGCAGTAATCAAAGACAGAGAGGGAAATAAACAGAAGAGAGGATAAGAAAGAGGGGAGAACCTCCAAACATAATAAGCCTCATTGAAACCAGAAAACAGAAAGGCAAGAATGGAATGCAAAGTGTTCTGGCATTTCTGGCTACCCTCCTACTGACAGCTGGAATGAAAGCCTGAAAGCTACAAGTTCGAGCACAGCGAAATGAAATTTATTGAAGAGAAGATGAATGTAGTGTAAGCATATAGACTACTCTACATTAAAATGCAGAAGACAAGGTGCTGAAACAAGGACAGAAAAACTGATAATTAAATGGTGAAATGCAAGCAATAGCTAAGAGGAGCTGGGATTAAGAGAACAAGATGAAGGTTAGCTGAAGAAAGCAGAGCAAATATTTTCACTTGAATGCAGTACAAGCCCATATATCAGGATAACAGGAAATTTGAGATCCCGTGACTTTTTGATCTCACCATTTTGTTCTGGCATAGTCCTGTAGCTTTACATTTGCCTATCCCCTATGAAGTCACCTCATTGCAATATAATGCCATGCCTTATTTTCGTGATTATGCCTATAGTTGAAATATAGAGCGACTCACCAACAGTATGTCAGCTGAGTGAACACAATTCTAATAACTGTTGGCTAATTAGCAGGTTTTTGAGATAAAGACAGTTGAATAGCTTGCATCCACTGACATCTCAAATTAATAACGTTCCAGTAGCAAATAACAGAGTGGCAGAGACTGGCATTATTACTTTTTGGTACACTACAAAACAGATTAAAATGAATCTGGCTTGTTCATCTGCATGGCCCAGAACATTTCAAAAGGCTCAAGATCTCTGCCTTAGCTCTAATATATGATGCTCTAGAGAACTCTGTATAAAGCTAGAAGAACTGCTCCTAAAGCAAGATTCAAAAATTTCTAGATTACAATTTTATGAATAAAATTAATTAATCAACAATTCATTACATTCTAAAAGCTTCATTGGACCATAATAATCCTTGTTTGCAGCCCAAACAGTATTTGGTAATTGCAGAATGATGGAGCAATGTGGATATTTTTTGATTACAGTTCATTACATAAGATTACAAGGAAGAATTTGTCTTTGAATCATAATGAAAACTTAATTGACATCACTATTCTAAAATATTTCCAATGATTAAATTTCAGTCTGTGTCTTAATCAGTGTTATATTGGAAAGAGATTTTAACAAGATAATACTGTGAACATAATTTCATTGCATTATAAAACCTTTGGCTGAATCTCATAAGTAATTAAAACTCCAGCCATCTTGGAAATCTGACACAAATGCAATTCTAATTTTAATGTTATTTAAGATCATACAGTTTCAAGTCTCCCTTAGTTTTCTCTACTACCTTTAATCACATTTAAGCTTCTCCCTCCACCCCAAAAAGAGTCTAAAATTTATACTTGCAAGATGATTTCAGGAGGAATAAATGCCAGACACCAGAATCAAGCCTCAGGACATAAGTTAAACTTAAGCAACAACACGGATAATATTACAAAATGCAGTTACTTTTCTACACAGTATGTGCAATGATTCCCAAAGACTGCTCATTTGGATCTTTCGCTCTACCCAGAGGTGCTCTCAGCTGAGGCTGAGTGTGCTGAGATCTCATTCAGATACAGAGTAATCTTTACATAAGCTGGAGCCTCATCCAATAAGGCATTTCTATCGTGAGTTCACATTTCTTTCAGAGGCCTTTCCCAACGTTGTATTTAATAAAATCAGAGAAAAATCTTTTTGGAGACAACAGGATGCGTTGCACAGCTACAGTGCTGTCCATCCTTCATACAGACGCAACTGGTTGCCAGAAGTTTTAAAGTGGCAACACCACATTTTAAACTAAAATAGCTTGAGGGGAGGACACAGAGCCATCCTCTCAGAAAATGCTGTGCAGTCGAGATTCAGCCTGCCCAGTGGTAAGAAACTATTACTTCACCCTCAACCGAACTCCTTCTGACACTTACAAAGATCCCACAGCTTGAATTAAAAGTAACTCACCAGATCGTGGAACCAGTTGTCATTAAAATGTCCAAGCTGGTTTGTATCCTAGAGGCACAGTCAAGAGAAGTGCAAAATTCAGGCTCCCGTCGAACAGCTAATTGCCAAACTAGAATTCTAGGAAAAAGGTTACTTGCATTACGTTGCATGGTTCATTAAAACTTAATGCCCTGTGTCAAAACCCGCCATAATTGTTTATAAGATGATTAAAACCACACAGCTACAATATCTTGGTCCTGACTTCAAACAGTATAACTGAGGACCCACAGTCTCGGTACAGGTTTATTGGCTTATTTCTTACTACAAACTAAAAGCAACAGAAACTATAAACCAATAGAGTACATTTTGCTCATTACTCAGTTAAAATTTGCCATTTGCAAGAGTGCTCTGAAAATTCTTCTCCGAAAAAGCTGTTTTAACTGCATATGTGAAAAATGGATTAAAAAAACTTTGTGTTTGTGCCAACAAGAAAAAATCAGAAGAATAAAAAGATGCTACGGAGGAAAAGTTGCTATGATACGTGACTTTTGGATTCCATGACAGAGACAATTTATTCAACGTAACTATCCTGTGTTTGTTAAAATACCTTTATAGACTAATCAGACCAAACACAAGCCAAGCTTATAGCACTCACTACAAAATAGCACACACTTATATGGAGTCAAGGCTGGGAATACACATGGTGATACATATATATACTAACACACATGTATAAATGGATAATAATGTCTAGAACCAAGAAATACAAGTACAGGGAATAAAAATTTAAAATACATTTACAAGCAACCTATACGTACATAAACACACAGTTACATCCTAATGAATTTTCTATTAGCTGCAGAATAGCCCAGCTCCTGTCTGAATGTTTTCTGTGTCTAAGTGACACCAAGGAGTAAGGGGAAACAGATGTGTTCTCAATAAATTAGGGTAGCATATTGTTTCCCACCCCCCAAGTAACAATTCCATGATAGCCTTGAGTTCTAACTTGTCAAGAATAACAGGAGTAAAACAGTGAAAAATACACACACAATGTATAAAAAAAAGTTTATTTTTTCATTAAAAATATTTACACATAGTTTTGCTTTGTTTATGTACAGTCACAAATTTAAAACTCAAGCTTAAGCATCAAGATTTCAAGAACACAAGTCTATTGACTTCATGTTATCTGGCACACCTTTCCCTGCAACTTTCAGTAGGCATCTTACAATAAGTTGAGCTTGTAACAGCTACCCATTTCCAAAAGAAGCAGTCCCACATGCCCCATGATCTTTTCCCTTCTTGTGAACAGAAGTTGTTTTGCCCTGAACTAGGCTATTGGTTGCCTAACTGTTCAGTGACCAGGTCAGGGAGCTAAACTCATGAAAAATAGTTTAAATTAGTGGAAAAAAAAATCCCAGAGAGATCAAATAGGCATTAATTAATCTAAACATCATCCTCTGTTAAATAATACATCCTCACAAGCTTTTGATAAGGACAAGAGAAAATGGCCTCAAGTTGCACCAGGGGAGGTTTAGATTGGGTATCAGGAAAAATTTCTTCACCAAAACGATCATCAAGCACTGGAACAGGCTGCCCAAGGCAGTGGTTGACTCCCCATACCTGGAAGTATTTAAAAGATGTGTAGATGTGGCACTCAGTGACATGGTTCAGTGGCGGACTTGACAGTGTTGGGTTTATGGTTAGACTCAATGATATTAAGGGTATTTTCTGACTTAAATAATTCTATGATTCTATGAAGAAAACCTGGTTGAGATGAGCACCAGAAGATTGGCATAAAAGGGACAGAAATTTATCACTAGGGCTAAGGGAGAGAGCAAGACCACTTCTTTGCTCAGCAGCTAACCACAAGACCATCTTAAAAAATAAATAAAAAAAAAAAACAAAATAAAAAATAAAAATAGCATCTTTTACAAGAGGAGGATAGAAGAATTGGAGCAAGAGCTTCAGGAGAAGAATGGTGTGATTATTACCCAAAACAAGCAGTTAAAAGAATTGGCCACCAGATCAGTTGCAAATGTTAAACTGTATGAAGTGAACACTTCTGCAGAGCATCTTGAAGAATCTAAACCAAGTCCACAAGTGACGCATCAAACTGAGAAGAGTGATAATAAAGCAGGTAGAAGTAACCACTATTTGAAAGCTGCTTTGAAGACTGTTTCTTCTTTAACTAAAGAATTATGGGTTTATTGGGAGCAAGCCCTGGAGGAGAAGCTGAATGACTTTGGAATAAAAGCAAGTCTTCGTGGTATCCCAAATGATCGCTTTGAGGACATTTTGAGAGCTATCAAATCTGCTAGAAAATGCAAACAGAAGCAAGAATCTGACATTCAGTGAATTTGAGAGCATCTTGAACACCAAGTTAGCATTGAGGGCAAAGAGAAATCGTCATCTTGTAATAGACCCGTTTCCTGTCCTCAGCTTCCTTCAGAAGAGAAACAGAAATTCAGGCAGTTAGGAGTCTCTTCAACCACGTGTCACCTGGTCTAGTCCCTGCCCATGACAGGGAGGTTGGATTAAATGATCTCTAAGGCCTCTTCAAACCTTGGCCATTCTATGATTCTATGATCTGCCACACCACAAAAACCTGTAAAATGGTCCTCAACAGCCATTTGCCCAGCTGAGCAGAGAACAGCCGTCAATGAGAACACCTCCACACCAAAATCCATGATTTTTTTTGGAAGTGGAGTTACCAGAAGGACATCTAGCACCACATCTCTGCCGTTCAGTTCAGAGGAAGAAGTGGATGAAGATGATAGCCTACAGCCCGACCCACCACCACAACTACTGCAAAAACTGTCAAAAACATTGAGCAGCAAAGTCAGTGCTTTTCAGAAGGCTTTTGATAAAAGCGATCTGGGTGGGATGGAGGAAAGTGAAGCTGAAGAAGCTGGAACACCTGTCAAAACTTCAAAAGGAACAGTTATTCAAAGACTGACTGAACAATTTGGGAAAAGGCTTTCTAAACATGGAAGTAAGAACAAACTGTCTGGAGGTATTAATGTTGCAGAGGCATTTATTAAGAAAGAAGAAGTGAAAGAACTGATCACAGAAGCTGATGAAGATGATTTGGATATATCATCATTAGAAGATTTATGGATGCGGGATGAAGGAGGTCAGAAGGCAGCAATGGTTCAGAAAAATGAGTCAAACGGTGCATGCATGGTGCATGTCTTTTGAGGTCCCTTCCAACCCCTAACATTCTGTGATTCTGTGATTAACTGCATTACGAAAACACACACTTAGAGGTCACAGAAGAAAAGACAGTCTTCTGCTTACAAGACATCACAACAGAATTTCTCACTGCATACCATAGTTTATTTCCTATGTCTTTGACAGAATAACAAGAGACAACCTGAAAAATAATTCTGCTTGTTATTGCCAGATCTTGATTTCTCCAATCCAGTCACATGTTGCAAGGAGCGACGGCAAGACTGGGTGAAATATTGCACTCACACAAGCTTCTTTATGTGCAGACAAAGTGCGAACAATCCTAGCAGTATGATAGTTGTAGAAAAACACCTTGCCATCTGAACTTCCTGTCACCAAAAGTGTTCCATCTGGAGAAAATTCACAGCCCACTGCAAATCCTTCCACCTATGAAAATCAATAACAGTGTAAATCCTGATACCGATTAGACAAGTTCATTGTGATACACTGAAAATGAATATAGTGCCAAAAAAAAGACTGTATCTTTAAACAAATATACACTAAGGACTTCTCCAGGTGTTTAGTAAGACACAGCTGTAACACAAACTTATTTAATCAAGCTATTAAGTATTCATTAAGTCTTCTAATAACTATTTTCTTCAGAGTGCATATGACTCAAAATACACTGGCACATGGCAAAGCAAATGAAGCCAAATAATATGTATCACTGATTTATAACCATAAACTATCAGCAGACATATTAAAAAGCACAAGCACTTAGATAACAGTCTTCCTTATAGACTAAGTTCCCAGTGAAGAAGGATACCTTATGTCCTTCGTATCTTTTCTTTTTGTTGATTCGGTAAGGTCGCTGGGCAGAAAACAAAGCCATGTAGTTGCCATTCGTCTGAGCAACAAACACAGATTCTTTTGGGTGCAGAGTCAGGCTTGGGCAAGTGTAACGCTCCTGAAAATAATTGTAAATAAATTTTTATTGTATGAAACAAAAGATGACATTTGAAAGGCCATAAAAGGCAATGTATACATAAATCATCTCCATTATATCATAGTATACATTATATAAAATTACTTAACTCATTACAATCCACCAGAAGTCTTACACCAAGACAGATAATAAATCAAATCTCTATCCCAATTTCCTAGATACTGACCAAATTCTCATGTTCCTTTGAACCATGATTATACTGCAGAACAGCTGGAGAAAGGTAACTCCAACCTGATGGTACTCAATCATCCTCCTCCCCCACAGCCATACTGTGCCTCGCCTGCTCCTTTGTACAGTTTTCTAATCCTCCATCCTCTCAGTTCTGGCCACACTGACAGGAATAAAAATCACCCTACTTAAACAGACATCTTTCTCCACAACACTCTTAAGAGAGAAAAAAAAAAAAAAAAAAAGGATCAGTAAGTCAGAAGGTCCTTATGACAGTGATTTGCCAAGTAGATTGCTGATGGCTGTAAATTCATAAATATCTGCAAAAATTAACAACCTGGCTTTACACTAGTATTCCTGTTGAAGACTGAATTGAGATTACTTTCAAAACTCTGCAAGGTGACTCCATCAAAAATCAACTTCTCTCACAAGGTTTCCATCAGGTCCAAACCTCTTCTAGTTTCAACTTAACCTAAAGACATCTGAATTTTGAATTGAATTTTGATGCCATGAATGCAGATTAAGAGAGCTTTGGCTGTAGGATGTGTCTGCATGTGAAGGACACCAGGCTGATAGTGACCATGGACACTATGGGCTATGTGGCAGAGGGGGAAGAACAGACTAGTTTGGTTGTGTGGTTTGGAAGTGGTGAACTGGGAAAGAATTTCTGGGTAAGGTACTGGGCACAGAAACAAAAACAGGGTTATAGGCAGTGTGCCTGGTTAGAAGTGTGGTCTGTGGAAGAGCACTGCATACTTCTGGGGAGAAGCTGCCTCTAACAGTAAGGGATCAGGAAATGCAATGGAACCTGAAGGAGCAGGAGCAGTGCAGGAGCCCTGTGATGTTGTGCTGGGTATACTGTAGCAACTGGTTATTTTACAGCTTTTAACTGTTCATTTGTTAATGTATACAAGTAATAGTTCAATTCCTGTTGGGATCTAATGTGTTAGGAGAGCTCAGGAGTTCTCTCTCATATTGAAGGGTTCAAAGGTGAAATTCAAAAAAAGTGAAGCAGAATTTCCAAAATCATCACCACGTTTTGTTTATTCACCATGCAAAAAAGGAGGGTGGGAATTCATTTCAGAGATGCGGTAGTTGTGAGAAGGCAGGTGTGGGGGCTTTTTTTTGGTTGTTTCCTTGGTACAGAATAAGAAGAAAAAAGTTATTTGTTTTTTACTCCTTGGTACTGAAACCACCTGCTCTGTACTTTATATATTCATGGTATTTTTATATTTTTTCTATTGCCTGTCCAAGATGTGGATAGATGGAATATTGAGCAAAGAAGTAACTGTGGAAATTAAACATTAAACAATCCCATTAGATCATCAACTACATGTGCTCGTCAGTAGAGAACTGTTCATTTCAGCCAAAAAGCATCTAGATACAATCAAATCATATTATATTACATAGGATATTAGACTTGGGTTTTCAAGAAAGACCAAGGGAGTTGGAATTATCTATTAACTTCCTTAGCAATCTCCTTTGAAGCTGTCAGCCCTTCTAGGCAATTTAGTCCATTAAATATCTTGCCTGGATAGACTACTGAGAGAAATACTTCACCTGTACTGATAAAAGTAAATTCTGCCTCTGCGATTATGCTGTATTAGATATTTATATGCATATATCAGGTTGCTATTACTATGCAAATATTAAACTCAATTTGTCAATAGCCCTCATTGCAGTTGATGAAAAATGTATGAAAAAGTGTGGGAAAAGAAACGTGGCACTATAGCAACTACTGTCGTGCACCACTGGCAAGCTAGAATGACACTTGCGGTGGCCTTGACTAAATATAGCTTAGATGTCAGTGAATGAGCACCGAAATGTAAATATTTTTAACGCAAGGAGACTTATCAATCTTCAAGGTCACTCTTTCAGAATAAGCCATTTTAAAATATAAAAACAAAGCAAGCCCTCAACTTATATTAAGAGCTTTTTATACATCACACAGTAATCTTAGAAAACTAAAAGGTGGGTTTTTTACAACACTGACAAGCATGAAATACTAAATAATGACCCAAACAATATTAGTTGTTAATCTTACATGAAAAATCTGATTGGAGATTTTCGCACCACTTTGGAAGTCCCATGCAATAATGGTGCGATCAGCTGAGTCCCGGCTTACTGCATCTGTGCTTGTAAGAAATTCTCTTCCTTCAGGGAGAAAGAGTATATCCAATGTCTGTTGTACTGCAGCTTTATACACTCTTAATACCTAGTGGATATGAAAGTTTGTTAATTTTTGACAGATTAGAAGAACATTGTAATCTATGTTTTCTCTCTTTGCATTACTAATTATCTCCATATATTATTTTAGAATGTGAAAAAGTAACTCAATTTAAATGTTGAAGTGCTAGTGTATGAAATATCTTGTTAATGTATGTAAAGAGGTCACACACAGGAAAATAAAATGAAATAAAAGAAAACATCAGTTTGTAAAATTTACTATATTTATATATACATAAAATTCTGTTATAAATTCCCCAGGAATTAGAGTTAGATCCAGAAGGAGTTTCAGACAACACAGTGTTGTGGAGCTGGGTGTACACAAACTCCCTTCGATTTTATGACCTCTTCTAGACTCCCCTGAAGAGGCAAAGGAATATTTGGCAGCAGGCTGGCCAGCCCGGTGAGGTGGGCTTTAAACTGAAGGATTCAGGGGGCAGAGTCCAAAGTGGCAACAAGACATCATTGCCACCAAATGGACAATGAGTCAAGGCCAACCAGAGTAGTTACAAATGCTCCTCAGCTGCCTCCTAAGGTGAACAAACCAGAAGACAAACCACCTCACATGTTATGTCTACCAATACATGCAGCCTGGGGAACAACCAGGAGGAACTGGACCCCAGTCAGAAAGTTATCATACCATAACTGAAACATGGTGAGACAATTCGCCTGTCTGGAGGATTGCAACAGATGGCTGCAGGTTGTTTCATAAAAACAGGCAGGTCAGAAGAGGAAAGGGAATCACACTCTATGTTAAGGAGAGCCTTGAACATACAGAAGCCAACTGCAGTGATTGCAGAAGCCCTGTCAAATGCCTCTCCGTTAATAACAGAGGGATCATCTCCAAGGGGTATATTACAGTAGGCATCTGCTATCAACTTCTAAACCAAGACGATAAGGCCAGTGAAGCAATATTTGGGTCATTTAAGTAAGCTTTGGGTCAACAGAACCAGGTTCTTATGGGTGACAACTACCCAGACATTTGCTGGAAGAACAATACAGCAGCTCACACTTCATCTGGAATCCTCATATAAACACTAGATGAGTCAACCAGGAGTGAGGCACTACTGGACTTGCTATTCATAAACCAAGAAAACCAGCTTTGTATTATCTCAGTGATAGTCTCGGCTGCAGTGATCATAGCGTTGTGCAGTTTAGGACTCCACTGAGCACGCTGAAGGTTAGCAATAAGACAAAAGGTTTAGATTTTAGAAATGCAAACTTCAGCTCGTTTAGTGCTCAATTGCCAGGGAATCTGTGTGAAGCTCCCATGGAGGATAAAGGAGCTAGCAAGCACTGAGGTTTTTCAAGAATGCTCTCCTGGAGTACAGAAACAGTTCATCCCCTTTAGAGCTGAAGGAAGTAGGCAGAATGAGGGATCCCCTTGACTTCACTGCAAGCCTCTGAGTCTGCTCCAAACCAAAAATAAAGCGTACCAGAGATGGGAAAATAGATGAATGCACTTTGAGAACTACATGGGCATTGGCAGTATGTGCAGAGATGCAGTTGATGCTCAGCTCAAATTGAAACTGGCCAGAGATGTCAAAAACTACAAAGAAAGGGCTTTTCAGGTACATAAACAAGCAAAACCAGAAGGAAAATACTGGCCCACTGTTAAAAAGGAGAGGTGAATTAGTCATCAACAACGCTGAAAAGGCAGAGGTTCTCAACACCTTCTTCACCTCTGTCTTTACCAAGCAGAGTTTGCTGTTTTAAAGTGCTGCCAGAAAGGGAGGGACAGAGGTGACACAAGCACTGCCATCAAACAGTTCAGTTCTTTAGGGACTCTGTCAGGATCCTGCTTTGGTCTACAGGGATTCAAATCTGACACCTCCCACCTCATGCGCCTACTGACTGTCCTGGCAAGAGGCAGTACCTGCTGCTTCTGCTGAAGCAGAAGCTTCTTCTGTCACTGCTGAAAATGCAGTGCAGCAGGAAAAGAGTCATCACCGCTTCAAAGCACATTTGGGCTCAAGAGTAGAAAATGTGTCTCATCCAGTAGTTCCCATCACGTAATTAATGTATGTGAAAAATTTCTGAAGAAGTTTGTAATGTAAAGGAAATACCAAAGTTCCCAATTTTCTTCACAAATAAAAAACAGCGAAGTTACCAAATCTAGATCCTCTTTCAAGACTTTTGTATAAGTGGGAGAAATGAGTCCTCAGCCACAGGATTCTGAATATTTTAATAGCCTGTGAGTTGGATCTTAAGATGCAAGAAAGATTTTGAGCTATTATAAGAAATACATGAACAATTTGAATTTCCTTTCTTTCTACCTTTCTTCATGAAATTCTGCATCTATGTTGTCTACTTTGAATTTTGCAAATCAATACTTTTTCTTTCCTTTTCCCTGATTTGCCTCCAGTGAAGAGGAACTTCAAGGCAAGTGGCTAGATCAAAGCAATACATCTCTCTGAATAAGGTGATCCTTAAAAATAGGACACTGGAAGTCTCCCAGTTATTAATATCTAAATCTCTCTTGCCAGGATAGCTAAAACATAGCTGCCTGCCTTTTCAACAGGGTGTTCAGACGTTAGTCCTTGTTCTGACTTCACTAGAAAAACCAATAGAGCAGAAAGAGGCTTGAAGTATTTTACTGAAATGGTTCCCAACTTTGTGAGGCATTTCAGTGCCTACCTTACACCCCTATCATAGCACGACTACTGTCTTCAGGGCCCAGACCTTTTACAGATACAATGAAGCATATACATATTAAAAAAAAAAAAAAAAATCTTCAGACATCACAGTGAAATATCCTGGATTATACCTCTGGTTTGTACTTTAACCAATAAAATAAAAATTATTTCAAATTTCAAACACAACATAAGAACCTCCTGATTTCTTGCCTCGAGCTCAAAAATCTATGACTATTCGGAAATGTTCAGAACTGGCTGATCCTGCTTTAGGGTAGTGATATACTGGGTGATCTCCTGAGGTCCCTTCCAGCTCTGCTTCCTGTGATCTCAGCATTTAGAAGGATGGCAGCAGCAGCAGCTGCTTCAAGTGCTTTCCATAGGCTCTGCAAAAATTTACAGTTTAGAAACATAAAGTTTGCATTCGGTGAAGAACCTCAGTCACGCAAACACCCTACACACCCTGTAATAACACCAGCAAGATGTAAACCTGCACACTCAAAAATACTGGCACACTTTTCAGCAATGTGCCTGCATTTTTAAGATAGTGAATATACAACTGTGTTACTTGCTCTCATCAGATTTTTAAGCCTAGGAATCTGCATAATATACAAAGCAATTAAACTGTGTAAAGCCAAAAGTGATGTTTGCATATTTATAGCCTCCACTTTCTCTATGGAGAAATCACCATGCACAGCTATTTCTTTACAGAGTTATAAAAGGAAGTCATAGTTCATTAGTAAAGTTGAAAATTAAGCTATTTTGTAGGAGCAAAAATAAAAAACCAAACAGCCCATACAAAAAAAAAAACACAACAACCCAACCACAAACTATAATAGCTCCCTGGAATAAGAAATGTGAAACCACACAGAAACCCGACAGCTGTAGGAACTGCAGGAGAACTGAAAAACAGTTAAGTTGATAAGAGGGGACAGAAAAGGCTCTACTGTCCCAACAGACTGATGGAGGCAGCTAGTTATCAGCAGGTGCCTTCAGAAAAGTAACAAGTCCCAAACTGAGAATCAGCAAGATTAGAGCCCAGAGCAGCACAAATATGTAGAAACAGGGGCAGGGAGGCAGAAACAAGGACCAGTTGGTGCTGTTTGATGAAGAAGAATGATATAGAGCAATAAATTATTATAAAGGCTCAAGCAGTGATTCTTTAATATTTTCTTATTTTAAAGATGAAAAACTCAGACATACTGTTTGGGTCTTTATCCTCTAAAAAAAAAAATTGTGGTGTTTGTAGGTATGTATCCATACATATGCTGCGTCCAGCACTGTTAAGGGGTTAGGGTTTAGGTCTGGGACTTTTTAAACAAGTTTTTGGAGCAATAGACATCTCTCAGCAAGGAAAAAGAAAAGATTGTGAAGTTGGTAATGTTCATGTACTCTTAATTTTTGCTGAAGGCCTATTGGGCTCTTATTTAAACATTTTCACTGTTAATCATTGAATGTATTTGTTTGTCTGTTATTTAATTTATTTACTATTTAATAACATTAACAATATCTAACCAAATTACCTGTGTATCTTCACTCCACAAAAGGAAACTGTCTTTATAAAATTAATATAAAAGACCATATTTTTCTATATGCTTGATACATACCTCCAAAATACTATGCTGTTTAATCTTCAACCCACATAGTAGGAACTGACTCTGAGAACTTTGAGTAACAGCTGGAAACTTGATATACACAGTATTTAATTCCCCCATAAAGATAGCTTTCAAAAATACCTAATTGCAACACCCCTGCTCAGAAAAGTACTCATCATTAAATCTGCTTTGTTCTACCTTATACAACTAATTCATGACATACCTGAGGAACTTGCATAGGGAAAACATCCCGCTGGCTTTAGTTTGTTAATAACAGCTTTTGCCTTTTTTCTATTTGCAGATTTATCACTCATAAGCACTGGAAAACCAGAGTCCACTTCTTCAACTTAAGCACTTTCTGGACAGAAAAGAAATTTTCAAAGGAGAGCCTAATAGTTTCTGTTGTCAACACAAGCCAACATAATAATAAAGGTTCTTCACTAAGGCAAGAATTCATGGCTGCAGGCATTCAACAAGAAAGGTAATTTAAGCAAATTAAATCAGTTTCAAGCAGACTCTTACAGTTCTGGTGATTTGAAAAGCATGCTGTGATGCTGAATTCAAGGTATATATTTCAGATGGGTGGTCTATAATACTTCTCTGCACAATACACATGCACTGCCTGGTATTTTGTTTGTCAAGAATGCTCAAAGCCTCCACACAAGCAATTCAGAAACTGTTGCTCACTCCAGCTCCGTGCTGGTCACCTGCAACCTATGTGTGCTGCACTTTCCTAAAAACCCCTCAAGCTTTACACAAGTGATGAGAAACAAACGTGTCTTTACAGTCATTGCCCTGAGCATCAGGAGATAAGGTCTCAAAACAAATCTCATAGGCCTAAAAGCAATCTGGATGATCATGGGGTAAACTCCATAATCAGTCAGTGCCATGGCTTTCAACCTGGCAAAATGGCCACATTTTTTCTCCCACTTCTTATCCTGCCTTTTTTAATTGTTTTGGCATGAAACTGCCTCTTCCTGCTGGCCTGCTGGGTAATTAATGCAATGGGGGAGTGATTTAAGTTTCCTGTGTCAAATATCAGTACAACACTACTCATAATAAAAAACTGTATTTAAACGTAAAAGAAAGCTTATTTTGCACAAAATAGAAGTTTTTTTATCTACTGTAGTGAAAGCCATTTGTGTTGATCTATTCTAGAGTGAGGTGTTGAGGCAGATGACTTCTATTTGCTTTTTAGCTACATGTTCACGACAAAACCACAACATGACAAATCCAATTTGTCTCTGATCTCCATCTGAAAACTATAATGACAATTTTAATCAAAACACATGACAATATCATAGACAAGAACATCAAGCATGCTACAGTCTTATGTTCTTTTAAAGTCTTTTCACAATTGCTGTATTCCTCTAAGTACTTTTTTCTGTTTGTAACTGCTCTGTTTTCATACACAGCTCAAGATTATCAAGTGGTCTTGAGAATAATTAAAAGGAAAGAGAGACTGATTAAAGTAAAGAAGTGAAGAAGGCTTAACCTGCTGTTGATCTATCAGATTTGAGGTATGATCGCTGTACAACTTTAAAAAGTCACTTTCAGATTGCTTGAGAAAAAAAAGAAAAACAAAACAAAACCCCCCAAGAATCTTATGATGGAAAATACAACAATTTGTTAAAAAAAAATAAAATATTCCCATTAGATTTTTTACTTAAAAATATCTCCCCATCTCAAATAGGATGAGAAGTGAAATCTGTATATAGGAGACAGACAAGGAAAATCTTTTTCAAGAGGAGTGATAATCAAGGACTCTTCAGTATAGAAATGAGATGAATTAGAAATAAAGTCTGAGCAGCATGGAGAAGGAAAATGGCTTCTTCACTGTAAGATTTTAGGCTCCAAACTAGCAGAAGGCACCTTCACAACGAGATGCTTCTTCACACAATACCTACTTAAGTTGAACTCTCGCTACAAATTGTTGCAGATGTTAAAAAAATCAAAATCAAAATCAAGAACAACCAATTCCCCAGTGTGAAAACTCAGAGATAGCCATGACAGACGAAGGCACTATCTGTGGTACAGGAAGTCCCCAAACTGTAAGCTGGAAAGTCCTGGATAACCACTGCTGGGAACTGCAATGAAGAAGTTTGCTGTGCTTTCATACTCTTTAAAATACTCTTTCATACTTTTTAAAAGCATACCAGTCACTGCTGGGGGTTGGAAATTTGTCTGGAAATGGACTGAAACCAGGACAGCTATTCCCCAACAGCTTCTCAATCGAATACTGGCGCTCCAGAGGGAGGCCTGTTTTGTTCCCGGCCCATTTCAGCCTCTCCGGGAGAGCTTGTGCACGCAGACAGGTCTACGATTCTCATCTGCGGTACCTCTGAATAAGCTTTCCAAATCAACACAGCAGGACTGCTCATGTGTGTGATATAGCCACATAAAATGTGCCTTCGCACTCCAAAAGGACCCCTGAATGATTAAGATTTAAAAACAAAAGTTGTTACGCAAGTACAAATGTACCCCCTGCCATGTTTCTTTGAACCTTTTGCCCACAGATTCAGTAAGGATCTCTCTGACTATGAGAAGAATGACTTCAGAAAACTAAAGTGCTGAATAAATCATCTTATTTTAATTACATTGTTCTTCCTAATACCACCAGTACATGACAGTGTATTGGCTGTTTCTATAGAAATCAGAAGTGCAAGTAGCTCCACCAATTTCTACAGCCTTTTTTTCATATTTTTATGCTATCCAGAGACAAATTCATTAGGTCTCGTAAAGACATGCTACTTAAAATCACTGCATCTCATCTAAAAGAAATTGCAATAGAATGTTTCCAAGGAAACAAATGCACTGCACTTGCACTCTAAATTAATAATTTTAACTGTGCTTTAATGACTTAGGCCTATTTCTTTACAAGCTCAAATATGGAGAAGTAGCTCAGCAACACAAAGAGCATCTCTTTCATTTTTTTCTTTTTAAACATAAAGGTATAGATGACAGTTGCAAATTTGTAGCTAAAGAATGTTCAATCCAGAGTAATAAATCAAGATGAGAAAAAAACCCAACCCTGTTATTACTCTACGTTGCCCTCTGTTAATAACAAAAAAATCTGCAGCGCATTTCTAGGCTAATTTTAAAAGCTCAAAATAACTGCTTTCACTATTTTGCTAGTTAATAATCTGTTCTACAGCTTCTCAGACCTCAATTTCAGAAATGGGAATTTTGTGTAAATCTTCAAATCTAAGTTTTCTTTAATTTTGCCTTTCACTCCAACGGTTTGACTTTGCATTCATCTTTTTTGAAACCTTCATTATGTCCTGAAAAATTTTGCTTAATCCCAAAAAGCTCAACCTTTGTTTTCATTTGTACTCTTCCCATTTCTAATACATCATTGCCATTTTTCCTGCATTATATTCTATTCTATTATTTAATTGACTGTGCTAGCATACTTTCTGTAACACACATTTTTCAAAAGTAAAATAATAAATGTTGTCTCCATTTGGATCCATGCCTGAAGCATTTTATTAAATTCCCCCCAGTCAGTTTCATTTCAGGAGATCTCCCCTTTAGCTACTTTTCTAATTTTACAACACCTAGGTTAATCCCTGCGTTCTCCAGCTTCTCTAGTTTTCCTATCAAAGTCTAAGAGACACCAAGTAAGCTTCACACAAACAACCTTCATTTAACTCCTATAATTATTTGTCTTCCTATAATTTCTGTTACTCCTATACCTACTCTTTCCTTCAAAGCCTCTTCTGTGGCTGTATCAGGTCATACCACCACGTCTCCACTGCCTCATGCCCTTCCCCTTTTTCCCTCTTTATTTAACATAAGCGGTGGATTTGCATTTATGGAGGCTACGAGCTTCAAATATTGCTTAAAGATCAGAGGCAGAGCCCTTCCACTTATTCCCTCTCCAGGTTAGTGCACGGTGCTTCATCAGGACTTGCTGTTCTGACGGCTATGGCAGATTGCTCTTGCCATACCTCCAGCAAGCCTCGGTGGTTTATGAATGTCCTGGCTTGAGCTAACCAATTCAGTTCAGTGGTTTCCCAGAGATTACACTTCTGAAGTTAAGAGCATATTTTGCGGACAATCACAGAACAGAACAAAGAGACAGATGAGATCAAAAAGAATCCATCCAACAGCTGAATAAATTATTCCTCTATTTTTAACAGAGCCTCCAAAAAATGTCAGTGACGTTTCATCAATCAAAGCAGAATGTAAATAGAAGGTAAAATATGTAGAACTCAAAAATAATTTTATGGATACATTTAGAAAATTTAAATTATTCAGAAGCAAGTTCTTGAGTGCTGTATGTCCTTTCAGTAGAGCTTAGAGCATCTCTGCTTTACACTGTGCAAACCTTGCTGGTACGTGGAAATAAATATTTTCAATTAGGTTTGTCAATTTACTCATGATATAAGGAACTTTAGTTCTCTTAAAAGTATTATCAGTATAAGACAGTTACAGCTGTAAACTTGTTCTGATATTACAACTGTGTAAGTTTAGAAACCGAAATTTAAAGAAAAAAACAACCAACACAAAAACTGTAGTCATATAATCTTTTGTGAACACAGTAAAATGCTTATTTCTGAGCTAAAGATACAAGCCTTAATCTTTTGTTCTTTTTGGTATTTCAAGGAATATTAAAATTTTAGGTAGAATAAATGGTTGGAATATAAAATGTCTCCTGTCTGAAAAACTAATGCCGATCAGCCAAAATGAAGAGTGACTGTATAGTTCAACTGGATTCTGCTGAGCATCTTAAATTCTTCCACAGCTCAGAGAAAGGAAGTACTTCTAAAATACATAACTACTTTAAGGTCCCAGTCTTTTGGTACAATTCTTTTTGCAAGGCATTTTACAGGGTTTTTCTAGGTTCAGCTCTGATGTCCAAAGATCCCATGGGGGCTGTTCAATATAATGCTTAGTTGACACTCTAGAGATTTATTTATTTTTCTTTAAACATAGCAGCTCACTTCCAAGTTTTCCAGTCTTCTCAAAAAGTCTATAAACATTCTCCAAATGTTTCATAAACTTAATCAATCTGTTACACAACAATATAAGATCTCCATAATAAGCTCTTCACCAGAGACTAAACTGAGTTTAACACAAACACAAAGAAATAGCACTGTAATAAATCTCTACATGTTATTGAACTGCCGCTTTTATTCTTTTTTTTATAGGCTTTGATTACTTGTCTCTGTAATTTTGAGATGCCTGTATACTTTAGATTTCACTGAGCAGTTAACAAGCTGTTCCATCCATTCATTTCTCTGAAGTATATTGCTGAGCTTTATCCTCAAGATTTTAACTCCATTATTGTTCTTTCACTCTTTATCTTGCTCAATAGCCAATGCTACATTAGAAATCGTTTTGCCTATCTGCTCAACAGAACAGAGATTGCAATAAATGTCTTCCAACATTCCTCTTTTTTTTTGATATCTGCCTTTCTGATTAATAGCCCACTGTACATTTCTCAATGTTTTAGTAGCTGAAAGGCTGCCTCAAACTTATCTTCATACATTTTCATCGGGACTTAGAATTCCAATTTTTATACCACAATCAATATGTGAATAAATATTAGTCATTCATGCTCATAAATCTGTGCTCCAGTTAAAAATTAGTTGCCCATCAAAATCAAAGTGAGACATACTAATTTGTAAAAATACCTCTGTCAGCTGTTCCATGTCATTTTGCATGAGCAGAAAGCACCAATGTGACACAATGGCATGACGCAGCCCATTTCAAACACTGCGTGTATGTCTAATTGGACAATATTTTTGTAATTGTTCATTGTCTCTGTGATGTCTAATGCTTTGCTCTGAATTTCCACCAGAAAAATCTCTTATTTCCTGATACACAATTATCATTTTGCCTCACATAGTTAAATTTAAGATGTGCAAGCAGACAGCCTGTCAAAACACAGGAGTACACTCTAAATAATGACCTCTGAAATTGAATTACCAGTGAATGCTGAAATTGAGCTTTCAGTGTGCAGTGAGTAACAAGATTCAAGCCCTTGATTTAGGGTACTCACTCTACTGACAAAATATGCTGCAAAGCCTGAAAAGGCTATCAGGAGTATGATGATGGGAACAAAAAGAATCATTAGTTCAGCCACACATCGTTCCAAGTTGACTGACAGGTTAGCACACTTGAAAGAACAGGCAAAACAAGAAAAATCTTGTAATGAATTAGGATGAAAGCACTTGAAAGATATTAAGGTTGTTTGCATCAAAACTGAAACGAAGCGGCAAGAGGCCTCACACTTCTATTTTGGTTAAGAGCAAATGGCACTTACAACCGGATCAATTTAAAAATACCGGCCAGAACACTTTATCCAATCTGAAATAGGGCCAGAACTACATAAAAAGTGGATACTTTGTCTGTTCCATCTTATCTTAGGAATAAAGATGACAATAGAAGCTGGAAGCTGGAATAACTGAAGAATTCATTGAAATTCCTCAAACTAGGGAGAAGCAGACATGAGACACTGATAACATGGATGTTTCATGCCTAACCAGCACACTGTTCTGTGGCTGAGAGTTTGAAATGTAACTACAGTATTTTAGGTGTGATATTCACAATTTTGCGAGAAGCTGTAAGCTTTTCCCCTTTTTCTCCACTCAGCTATGGTCTTCCACAATCACTCAGTACAGAAAGTTCTTCAAGTTTTAAAACCAATACATATGTAGGTGTCTAACAGTCTACACTCATCACTGAGCTACAGCTACATCATATTGGAAAAAAAATAAAAATCAAAGAGTTAAGAGATGCATGTGTTGCCTGATCTAGTCCAGAGGTGGCGTCCCCGGCGGCAGGGAGGCTGGATTAAAATGAGCTCTAAGGTCCCTTCCAGCTTAGGCAATTCTATGATTCTATGTTCCCTCTCCTTAGGCCATTCTATGATTCTATGTTCTCTCTCCCTTTTGGAAAAGTTTCAGAGTAAGAGAGTAAACTCTATTGCTTCTTTAGACAATCACAGCACATACAACATTATAGTTTTCAAACGCGCAAACATATAAAACCAAAAAAAATAGGATTGATATCTCTTACCAGGTTAAACCCAAGCCTTCCACTTTTTAAGGTGATTAGACACTGCTTGTTATTAAGATCAATATTCTTCATACGCTACTTAAATAGCTAGTTTTCCAACTGGTAATGTTCTACCTTAATATAATTGTTTCTCAGTGACAAAAGCAGGCAACATCTAAAAACTTCCAGAGAGCCCAATACAGGATCTGTACAAATGAAACACACTGGCTGTTTCTATTTTACCAAGCCTAAATCCCTTCCTATTTTACCTGTCAGAATACACATTCATTCACTTACTTATTCTATCAGAAAGTAATTTATTTTCTTATAATACAGTAGAATGTTTCCCTTATCTTTTCACTAGCACCAGCATCTGGAAATAGAGTTACACACAATCTTTCTAAGGACTGGAGTGTCCTGCAGGTACAGACAGGACCCCTGTGTGCACTCCTCACTGATCAACAGCTCTTTACTTAAGGTTCAAAGGCTGGAAATTCAGCATTGTGAAAATGAGTGTATCCTTAGTCATTGAGATAAAAATGCGTTATTCCACTAGTCTCATTTTTGCTGCATTTATCAGCCCAGCACTGCCTTTTGAGAAATCACGTCGTAAGATGGGATCAAAGGATGTCACAGCGTATAGTGTTGTGCTGTGTTGCACGCAACAGCAATACTCTCAGACAAAAAGACAAAAATCATAAGGTGGCAATCACAAGTACTCTCTACCTGGGCAACAGTATTACAAGTAAACAGGCCCCACAGAAAGACAAAAACCCAATGTACCCATTGGAAAAAGCAAGGAGGCAAAAACCAAGAGTTGGACAGTAAAGCATAAAGATACAATAAAATATTGTTTGAATCTCATAAGGATAATATAGTCCCTAATTAGTAGAAAACACAAGGACTGTTTTAGACTGAATGTATAGTCAAATTAATAAAAAATGTTAAGTATTCATGTTCCTCTTCTACATAGAAATGTTTTTTACAGTATCTGTTTGTCCTCTGGAAATGAATCACAGATGTTGTCACATAAAGTGTTCTCTACTGGCTCTGCATGCAGACACACACAGTTCATATGTCACCCCAGAAACCTACACAAAGGTGATACCAAACACAAATACTGTTTCTTATAACCATGCCATGGTAAAGTACTGAAAACTGCAGTTTTCCTCTGCAATTTTTCCAGGTGTAGTTATTCAAAAGCTACTATATCAAAACATCACCTCAAGCCAGGCTACCAGAATTACAGAAGATATGAATGGGCGAGCTATTAATCTGCAGTTTATCAGTATGGATTTGCTCCTTTTGCCTTCTTCCAATGCCTTTATCAAAGGCCAGTACCTCACAAATTATGCATTGCCCCTTACATTATCATCTTCTACCCCAATCTCCATCTCAACATGTCTGGTCTCGGATACAATAATCCCTAATCTAAACTATGTTCTACGTCTCTGCTTGCCCTCTCCCTGTTTCAGCAACATCGTTCTTTGATGAAGGACACACATTTCCTCTCTGCTGATGCTTGTCAGGACCAGTTTCACCAAGATTTTTGAAGACAGTCAAACCACCTCTTAGTCAGTCTTGTACCATTTCTGTGCGTATATTTTTGAGGAGGCATCTTCTGTGGAACAGCAACGTGGTTGGCAATATTGGCAATCATAGCCTTGTCACCACAACCTTGGGTATGAGATTTACTGAAAAAGTCTTATTGTGGCATAACATTTCAACTGTAAATATCTCCTGTGAATCTTCTCTTTCTTTGAAAATGAGGTGTTTTCTCCATTACCAGTGTCACCATTTTCCATCTACAGAGACTGGGCATCTAGACACATGTAAGCAAGAGGTATTGCCATTTTTGGCATGAACATGCTCATCAATCCCAGTTGCTTTCAAATCTAGAGAAAAAGTATTCTCTATGATAGTCACTCAAAGATATACACGTGTGAAATCCATTGTAAAGAAACTATAGGGGTGTGAAAGAATGTCTCTGGCTTTGCACACAGCTAGACTATAATTTCGCTCTGTGTTTAACTATAATATCATTTACTGGAAAGCTTATTGCATCAAGTCAGAAAGCCTCAGAAAGAATGTTTTGTCATCTACATCTGCTATCTTCTCCTTGACTAGGATCAAATATCTCAAACTGGACACTATGATCAACAATCTTTTTAGGACCTGAGGTACTCTCTAAAGGAAGTTCAGTTTACTGTGTCATACAATGGCTTCTCTTTGTTAAAAAGAACAGCTAAATATTCAATTACAGAATGCATCTCCTCCCTACAATTAAGGTCTACTGTTATGAAAATATCAAGAACAAACAATTGTACTTCCTGCTTCACTTCTGTGCTATGAAATCACTGACTCTGCTGTTAAGGAGAGAAGACTTCTATTAGTCTTTCTTCTCTAGTCTCGTACCAGAAAAAAATAACTATTCTGTTCTACAGAAAATTTACAGGGTGACCTCTGATCATCTGGAATAAACACCCTTTGAACTGGTACTGTTTCTCATTTGTGTGATACATATTTTCATGTTCTGTAAGTTGCCTGCGCTAAAGACAGTGCATCAAAATCGCTTATTGACAAAACCAGAACACTGTATACCAGTGCAAGGCAGAGGGGAGGAAGATCTCATGATTTTTTTTAAAGTTACATATATATTCTTTATCATAAGTATTTACAATTTTTACGATCTAAAACTACAATCAAATTCCTTCGTAGAACAGTGCTTTGAGTATCTTTTCATATGCTTATCAAGGAAAACTAGCCATTGTACAAACACGATGGATGGAATAAACCTCATCACATCTTTTACAAAGGTTTTCACGCTGACCTTGTAACTCACAATGAATTTATTTTCAGAGTAGCCTCAGAAGTGGCAGTCTCACTATGAGCTTACTCATGGTTTTCTTTTAACAAGTTATCCACATGAGGGAAGTCTATGGTATAGATCCTACACAAATTTCTTTCTCAAACATCAGTGAAAAATCCAAAGGAACAATTATAGCACAGAGACTACATTGTTAACTGCACAAGAATACAGTGTTTCCTCAATAGAGCAAGTCCCATAACTGTTTCAGAACTCTCCTGTTAGGAGCCTTCATACCTGAAATGCATCTGCTACATTTCTCTCCTATTATTCTTAGTACAAAGATAGAGATAAAGTTTGGATAAGCAATCTTTTTCATATCCCTTCTGTCACCCCTAGGAGCAAACAGATGGCTCACAACGATGAGTAGGACCTACCCACACAGAAAATCAAAGGAAAACAAAGAACTACTCACTTTACAATCACTGCTACTCTGAGCTGTTTTGTGCGTGAGAATGTTGGCTTGTCTTAGGCTTCCACTTAGGCAGAGTACAGCTCTGGTCTTACCTGAGCTCTGAATGGCAATTGGGAGCATGTCATTCTTCATGGATCACAATAAACTGAAGGCAGATGCTACATGTGCCTCTCTGCAGCCCTTCACGAGCATGAAAATTACTGCAAGCTCCTACACAAAAGATACAGGCACACACATCCTGATCCACACATGACAGCTTGAGGAGCAAGTTAGCTACACTGCTTCTTAGTACACGAGTTCTTTTCACAATGCTGAAGTGAGCTATTGGCTTTATTTAATTCAACTATACATCACTCATATTTACATATTTGGTGTACAATGTTCCTCTTCGTGCTTCAGAAACATTACAGAGGTTCATATCAACAAACGGTGGCTCAGCACATTAATTTAAGAAACTTTCTAAAAGAGAAATAGAAAAAAGATTTCAATTACCTTTGAAGTCCTTATATCCCAGGTTTTAACTTCCGGGCTGAACCCTCCACAAATGAAAATATTTGACTCTGTAGGGTGGAACTTCAGTGCACTGATCCTAAATTCATTTTTACTGCTAAATATCTGCTTCCCTAAAATAAAGTGAGAAGTAGAGATTAAAATTTTATCAGAAAACGAAATACGTTATTCATTTCAACCTAGCTTCAAAATTATCAAGGTTGTCAAAGATGAATATGTTTCTATTAATACATTTCAAGTATCTGGGGCTACTGCGATTTACTGAAAATCCAAGACTGAACTCGCTAATTCCTACCCATATGAAATTGCTCCTGCTTACGGGCCTCAGCACTACTGACTGCTTCCTACTAGATGGAGAGAACAAGTGGTTTCCCACACTAAGGAGTGGAGCCTCACCAAGGCTTCAGTTCAGTCGACATGCAGAGTAAATCTACAAATCTAATGGTTAAACGTTTCTCTACAAAGAAGTCATACTCCTTTCAGTGGGATAAAAATAGAATGAAATATTGTCTGTACAGAAACACCATGTCCCAAACATCTCTTGAGCTGTTTACTTATCTTTCTGTGAAGGCAGGAGTTAAACTTGGTTTTGAAAGTATGAAATAATTTGCATACCATCATATGAAGGCAAAAGCTGTTCCCATGGATACACTATTCCCAACACTTAATCGTGTACACTAATCTCCACAGGATCTTATGGTCGGTATCAATTGGATTGTCGACACTTTTGAAGGCAACAGAATTTAGCTAGGTTAATTTATAGAACTTTTTCACAGTCCACTGCTTCCTTTCATCTTAACAAATTCATGATCTTAATGTTGCTGAAATAGTTTTTTGTAACAGCAGCATGGACCAAAATCCAGTTGCTCAGTTTCACAATTTCAATTCTTATATGTGATATTCTACATAACATACATAAAGATATACATTAAATAAAGTTACTGCTTTAAGCCACAGTGAAGAAGGCACCGCAGAAGTTAAAAAAAAAAAAACAACAAAAAAACCCCCCACAAAACACTATGGCAAAAGCTTCTTAAAATATTCATTAATCTCTATTTTCAGCAAGTGAGAGATATCTTAAGACAGGCTTTCTTAAACAACTGAAAATACTTTGACTTAAAAACATTAGTGATTTATGTAAATACTGTTGGGTGAACAATACTGAAAAGTCATTCGTACAGATTTTTTTTTTCACTTATTTCATGATTTGATTTCATTATTTGATTTCATCAGCAGCTCCATTTTCCCCATCTGCTGAAATCAACTTACACAGTCAAGAAGTTAAGACTTTTTAAATTATTTATTTATTCTATTTAAAGAAGAGAAGATATGCTTTCCTTCATCATATGTGCTCTTCAAGCTAGCAGGGCAAGGGAAAATAGATTGCAGAGAACATAAAGGAGGAGTGAGTGCTGTTCTGCATGAGCATCGCTTTTTGTAGCATTTTCTTGTTCTTTTTAAAAGGTTTCCCCACCAATTACCCATGAGACTTAAAAGGCCTCTCTATCACTACTGAGTGAAAGACTTAATTTAGTCCTTAAATTCCTTCCCCAAAAAGAGAAAAAAGTCATAAGGGCAGCAGAGATTCTCTCTACAAGTCTTATGCAACAATAAACTTCCACCATGGGAGCTTTCAGTACTCCAACATCTACAGAAGGAAAAAAAGACTCCACAGGGAAGGAAGAAAGTATTAAAATCATCAGTTATAGGGGCAACAAGATACTCCTTTCACGTACACCACCACCAGGCATCATGTGCAGGCTTAAGAAAAGCCACACACACAGGCATCTTAATCTCATCTGTGGTACCTGAAAATGCTGAATTTCCCCACGGAGTCTCACCAGTCAGCGAGCACTTTGCTCCCAAAGGAATATGGTTCCTACTAGAACCTACTTTAATAAACACTCTGGAGTACAACTGACAAGTTTTCAATGGCACTGCAGCCAGAAATTAGGAAAACTGAGGCCTACCTATACTAATCCTGTCAAGCGGCTTTATAAAGGACACATCAAGTGGTCACTATTCTCCTTAAAGTGTGCTGCCCAAATGGCATTAGACATACACATAAACAATCCAGTAGAACTCATCACCTAACTTTCCAAATATTAATTAACTGGCTTTATTAAAATCTATTTTTACCTCCGCAAGACTTCTGAAAACTGGCTTTTCTATAATGCATACACTTTTATTGTCATTTTGTTCTCTAGCCTAAGACATGAGAAAATCAGGTAAGACACAACAAAAAAGAAGTGCATTAAATTCAAGATGCATTTCATGTACTAACTACCTCTTCCACAGAAAGAAGACTGATTAAAAATAATCTGTTATTAATTAGTCTATCTTTCAATCTCATGTCTAACTACTTCCAAGTAACTCAATCATCTGCTTGATATTTTCTCCAGAAACTAAAATTCTCTAATTCTCTCCTCTATCTCTCCCTTTTCTAAAGGGAAGTGGACACCGGTTTTACCCTTTTCTTGTCTTCTAGAGGCTGCTATTTATCAAAAAGCTCTCAGTGACAGTCACTGTAAAGATCTCAGTGCTATGAATCCTACATTACAGTGTAATAGTAAATAAAATTGATGCGAACAACCTGAGCATCTTATTCACCTGCATAAACTTTAACATCTTTCTTTTCTCGTTTTAAGCTGTTGCCTTAATGCTTGATACAGATATTAATGATGTTAGTTTTTTGATCGATCTGAGGAGCAATCAGAACCCAAAAATATTAAAAGGCCAGGCTCTCCAATTGATACTTTGAAATACAAGTCTCACCTTCATTTTCCCACCCTTCAAAGTAAAATTCAGTCAAATGTCTCTTTTAGGAAACTCAGTAAACTGTGTTCTGAAGAGTTTGACTTTACTAGATGCATACACAAATTTCATTCTGCTGCCACGTCACAGAAAATGAGAAAAAGGCTGGAATGTAGAAGAGCAAAGCAGCAGCAGCAACCATAATTAAAAGGGGTGGATCACAACGTTACAGAAAAGAAAATCCCCTCTTGCTAGTACTAAAACTTACGCACAATCCACAGAATCTAAGGCAGACTGCTTGCCACACAACCATGCCCAGACCCAGCAAAGTGAACTTCCCTAACATTCACGTGAACACACCCCTTAAACTGCTCCTGTTTAGCTGTTAGCACTGCAGGGCTGAATTGCAGAGGAACATTCTCGACATAGTTATGCAACTTCTACCACTGCAAATCTTTCAGAATCTCAGAAATTTAGGGAAAATATCCTTCTGGGAGACGGAACATATTACTGAGGAAGATAATATGGAGCAAAACGGCTCATTCAATTCAGTGTTTTAAAACAATGAGTTCAACTCTTAGTCCTTTTCTATACAAAATCTATGTATCGTGTTTTACTCCTCCAAACAGAATTTGCATTTTACAGGCTGTAAGCATGCTATGACAGAACCTAGCCCCTGGCTTAGGAAATCCAGCTTCAGCTTTTGCTGGAGACCCTGCTCCACCTTTCTAGAAGTCAGTATTTACAGTTATATTTTTCTCTACAATTATTCAATTTATTAACACTAAACATTCAGCTTTAGAGGGGCCTTATTTTATGTATTGCAAAAGACGTTATTTGAGCAGAAGACTCCCTTATCCATAATAGAATTCAACAGGTGTAATTCAGCAAGTTTGTATATACCTTTATTATGTTTATATTTATTTAATTTTAGTTCCTAAAGGCAGCATAACAAAGATTCAACCAATACACAGACTGCAGAAAATTACATCTGAAAATCTATTTTGCTAATTAAGAAAAAAAAAAAATCTATAAAAGATATAGTTTTCTTGTATGAGAGGCTGCTACATCTTTAAAAATATAAACCACATTTCAAAGTGCTTTAATTCAATTCTCACTCATTAAAGGCTCACCAGCAACATACAGTATGAAAAACAATCTTTAAAAAAAAAAATCTCAAACATATGTTTCTGCTTCTTTATGCTGCAGCCTACTGTGAAACTGCTCAACTATGTAATCAGATATTTTAAAGGCTATTTAACATCGTGAATTTTTCACAGAAATCAGCACAGTTATTGAGCACAGGATGCTCTTGCAACTGTGTTTAGTGGTCCTCTGGTTCACACCCCTACCCGCACAATCCAAAACCATTCACCTCTGTACACTAATCCATAAAGGAAAGTGAAGCCTAAGACTTACAAGGACATGAGAGTAATCTTGCTAAGCAGAGCGGAATTCCCTAGTGTGTTTACAGAAAAGCATGAGGTAATACCCTTTTAAAAAAAATAAAAAATCAAATCTCGTTACAGTCACAATCTCTCTCATGCGCAACAGCAAGAAGAACATCAGATCGATGAGACACGATTTGTTCTTAACAAATCGATGTTGGCTGTTACTTATCTATTTTATCTTGGAGTGCTTAAAAATTGCTTTATTACTTTTCCAAGAACTAAAGTTATACTGACTATATGTATTTCCTAATTTTTTCTCCTACATAGTCACAAGGTTCTGGCATTCAAAGATGCTTGAACTATTAAATTGTTTCATCTTTCACCCTTAAGAAAAATTTTATTTTAGGGATATTTTCATTATTGCAAAGATTTTTCTATTAGCGAGTACAAAAAGTAAAATGCTGTTACCTCCTAGCTGGAGAGTGACCACTAAACTGTGTTCAACATATTGCTTAAACTGCTGAATTTTGGGGGAAATCTTCAACAATACAAAGATACCTGTACTCATTCAAAAGAAAATAAGGATAAAAATTAAAATCAACCACCTGAGCCTTTTTCTGAGGTGTTATATAAATATTTAGTGCATATTAAACCAACATACTATCTACATAGTACTAGGAGAGAAAAGGAGGAATAGGAGAAAAAAGGTCACATCTCTCCTGAGGCAATTTTTATATATGAGCAGTAAAACTCCAATGTGAACAGTCAAATTAACAATGTTATATCTATAGGAATACCAAATCAGAATACAAAAGAAAATACACAAACACAAATTTGGATCATCCTCTTGAAGGTACAAAACGTTCCATTCAGAAGCTCTCAAAATAACGTAAAATAAAACAAGTTTAAGAAACCAAACTAGATTTCAGTGACCACATTGTATACAACCTGAACTTCCCTTCAAAGCCAACAGCTTAACTGCAGTACCTTGGCCATGGCAATGTGAAAACTCTCAAAATAATAGGAAATTTAAATTCCCATTTATAACTCTGGACAAGTTATATTTGAAATCAAGCTCAGTCCATGAACTAAAATACAACTGCAGCATTTGGCAACACAGGAAAAGTGCCAAAATTTCTTGGAACATTCCCTTTGTCATAATATCAAAGAAATGAAAAGTATCTACAACATGCAAATAGTATCAGCCCAGTCAATGTTCTGGCTTTGCCATCATACCAATTCATTTGTGACTAATGAAAAATCCACTGATGAATAAAATATATATTCTAAACATAAAATAGTTATAAATAAATTTTAAAAATACAATTACTCTTGTAAAGTTAGTAGAGCATCTCCATTACATGCAGACATAACAAGTTAAATGTCACATGTTCTTGACTTGAAATTGTGCTTAAAGCAATTTTCTTTTAGTGCTTTCTGAATACAGTACTATTTAGTACTCTGTAAATAACAAAGTATCTGAATTGTCACTAATAGAAAATGATCACATGTGGTGTTAGAAATAAACAAAACCAGGGAGTCTTACTAGTTCAGATTGCTGCATTACTATCACATTTGTGAAACCTTTCAAAAAGCTTTATTTTTATGAAGAAATAATGTATGTAAAATAGGACAATAAAAGAAAAACATTAACCAGTAATCTTTACAGGCAGCTCAACTCTCATGAAAACCCTCATGCAAAATGTAGCCACAGAACCGTTCACGTGAATGATGCAAGAATAATCTTAAGTTTCTTAAACATTTTATGCATATTTTGGATCAGACACATACTCTAAAAATGTACAACAGTTTTCAAGAAAACCATACTCATGAGCTTGACAGCCTGGTGTTAGGACAATAGATGACCATTTAAGATAATAAATGACAATCTATAAAAAATTAATTTAGAAAAAGAAGACTTGTACAGTGGTACCAATTTTCACCAAATCAGGACAGGTGAACTCCTTGTACCTCAATAATCTGTATTCTTTTTCCCTGTTGTTCATCATAGCATCAACAAATCACATAGGTTGGACCTCCAGGTGTCACCTAGTCCAAAGCTCTACTCAAAGCAGGTCTAGCTGCAGTAGGTTACTTTGAGGTCTGTCCACTGAAGTTATGAGTATCTCTAAGAACAGATGATTGGAGTATCTCTAAGAACTAGCCTGTTTTAGTGTTTGATGACCCCTGAGTTGACCCAAAAAGTTACCTGTGTTCCTATAGTTGTCCTTTGCCTCTCACCTTTTCACTGCACATCTCTGAGAAGAGCCTGGCATCATCTTTATGCACTAGGTAAACACCTGCTAATATAACCTAAGATGAAGCTGACCTTCTTTGCAGATTCATATTCAGCACCAGGACTCCAGGGATTTTTCTGCAAAGCTGCTTTCTAACCAGTTTAGCACCAGCCTGTTCTGTTGCACAGGTTACTCCACATCAGATGCAGAACTTTGCGTTTGTCCTTATGGAACTTCATGAGGTTCCTGCTTGCAGCATTTTAGATCTTCTTACATTTAAGAACTTTCATTAAATACACTGGACAAGGGGAAGAGGTTTAAACGCTGTAAAACTACAGCATAAGATTTCATGGATGAGTCTTCTACCCTTGCAGCGGGATTTCTATGTCAATAACAAGAAAATTCTTCTTTGTGATTAATGAGATTTCAGTGTTTGCTTCTATTCTGATGTTGTTCAGACAAAAAAAGATTTTAAAAAGGAAATCATTCCAGAAAATACAGTATCATAGGACAAGGGATACCCAAACTTAAGCCCAAGCTTAGAAACAAAATTTCCTGGAGAATTTATTCTAGTACTTACAACAATGTGACAACATTCCTTTGAAGAATCTCTTAACTAGATGTCACGAGACAATCGGCTAGACTACAACTTTCATTTAATAGGTCAGAAACTACATTTGTAACAGAAAAACACCTCAAAATGATGAAAAAAAAAAAACCAAATCCAACAACCAAACGAAAAACCCAAACAGCAGAGCAGCTTAATACTGTGCATGTACTAAACTGTATTTTTAACATTTTCTAAACTTCCAAAAAGATTTCTCTTCAGACTGTTAGCTTTCTTTTGCTGAAGGACATGTAGCAACTTTTTAGAACACAGTGTAGTATATATAAAATCTATACTGAAAACAAGAAAGATTAGACTTTAGTAAACACAACTAGAAAAATGTTGAACCAGAACAACATACACACAATACAAGAGTATAGACCCTTAAAACCATTACTATTTTAAAAATCGCACTGGCATGCGTTTACTGCAATTTAAACACACTGGTAGTTAGTTCAGTCTAGCAATGGAAAGTAATAAAAACTGAAGTCCAAAAAGTATCTAAAAGTCCTCTGTGAAGGAACAGTTCTAACATCTATCTGAAATTAATCAAAGAAGAAATCATTTCAACACTGATGAAGAGTGAGGAGGAATGAATGATTCAGTGAACTAATGTAAATCAAAATCTTATAGCTGCCTTAGTGTTTTTCAAATGGAAATGAGGCTTTTTATATCAAATGATTTGGATTCCAGAAGCAAACTGCTTGCCATGTTTCCCTGAAAAGAACTGATTGAAATGCATGGGAGGGAAAAAAAAGAAAGTAACTTTACAACAGGGAAGGAAATCAGAAACTGGTCTGCATGCACGGGAAATGTGAATAAGATTCCAATCAGTCATACGCTGTCCCAAATGAGATGCGTATCACTGAAAGTCAGGTCCAAACATCAACATTACAACTACAATTCACGGGACCTACATAGTATTCTTGAAAGTAGGCAGTAATGAAAATCACATGTTTTCAAGGATTATAAGCATTCATTTTGCCTTTACACATACAATTCATTTAAGTAGTTAGAAATACTACATAACTCACAAGTCAGGAAGGGAAAAAACTATTTATAAGCTTATCTGTTTTGAAACTTGGCAAATATAATTTGTTATTGCTGTCATTGCTTAAAACACTGGAAATATTTTCTTTCAAATGAATCACCTCAATGAACTTAATCCAGATTACTATCCCATTACTGTACACTTAAATCAAAGAGATGTTAGAAATTATATTATTAAAATAACATATCTTTGGAATTTGTTCCATGATTTTTATAAAATGAGATTTTTTTCCCCACAGTAGTCCCTTCAAATAACTCAGGCACATAAAATCTATTCTCCTATAAATCCCATTAAGAAGGTAGCCATTCTGTTTAGAACATGTAAGCACTAGAGTCCAAAGTAAAACCACTTGGATTAGTAAAATTCAGTTACCTATAAAACTAGAAATGAGAAGGTTCCTGCAATGAAACTGAAAAAAAAAAAAGACAAGAAGTCTGACAAATTATTGTCTTCATCTATTAACCTTACATACTACTGCTACTTCAGATATATCTAAGCTCTTTTCCCCATTAAAAAGCCTCAATATTCTCAAAAAAATCAACATTCTGTAACTGTGTCATGTTTTACATTCCCAAACTACAACAGCTCCCTTCCAGCCATCATCAAATTTAAACACTTCTGATACGACAAATGAGAAAAAGTAATTCTTATAACATGGAAAAGAATTATCTTTTCACAGGAACAATATTCACAAATTTCCTGACCACTTTCCTAGATGATCTGAATAGAACCTCTGCTCTCCAGATACTCACATACAACGTACTTCTTACTTTTATGTGAGAGAAAGCTCTCCTAGACAAGAACTGCTTGTAATTCTTGTAAGGATTTCTTCTATAGTCTTACCAAAAAATATCACACCTTTGCAGGAGTTAAACATTTTAAAATCAATTAAGTGGGGAAAAAAAATTGCATCTCTTCAGTTGACAAGGTACTATTTCAGGCCTCATCCTTCATTTATACCCAATCAGAGGTGTCCTATTACGTACAGCTCCAGCGAATGCTGCCCTATGAATGCTGATAAGGAATGCTGAGGAGAGACGTAGAGCTGATAGAAGCACTTTAGTTTGTGAAGGAGAAATTAGGAGACAGCATCCAGGAAATTAGTTGTTGAGGTTGCAACAATCAAATCCCAAATCAAATTCACAACTGCATCGAAGCAACAAAAGCTCATTCTCAAATTCTCAGAGTTGAAGCTTCTATGCTCCCAATTAAAGCCCTGTTTGAGGGAGGGGGGTTGGGTGGAAATCACCTAATTAGCTTTAAGCACAAATTTAAGACCACTCAATTCTGAGGTATGAGCCTAGGCTTAAATTAACCCTGTATAAACATTACTGAAGTCAGCCCTAAGAGGTTCTCCAAATGTTTTCATGAACAGTCACGACAGACCATAAAAAAAAAAATACATGTTTCATTCTATTTATCTGTGCAGTATGCGACAACAGGAATTACACATGATCATGAAATTAGAGTTTTCAGTTTTGTTAAGTATCTCCAACTACCCTTAAGTGCTGAGATTCTTTTTTTAGCAAGGATACATTTCAAGAATTCCAACTACGACCTACAGGTATCTTCTGTATTTTTGGAAGAACGAATAAGGCTAATGAGATCCAAAGTTATCTGTACTCAATAAAAATAGAGCTGTAATACATCTTTACATGACCTTTACCTGTTTCTACATCTGTTAAATGCAGCACAGAATCAAAGCCCCCACTGAGGATCCTTCTTCCACAAGACGACCACCGGGCAGCTCGAACAGCACAGGAGTGACAGGAGAATGTTTTTAAGCAGCTGCCTTTATCTACAGCATCCCATACCTTAAAAAGAAGGATAAAGACAACTTTATAAAGAACCAAAAATATTTTTTTCAATGTACTGATAAGTAGCTTCAGCAAATCAGCATGGCTGAGAAAGCTTTGCCTCCCAAAGTAGTATCTGCTAAGCTGTAAGTCTGTTTGAAATAATTGCATGGTTGATTAGAATTAGGGCATTTTATTAAAAAGGCACAAATCAACAATACATTTTATGACTTGTATCATTTCTTGAAATGTCTACATTGATTTCAATGGCAATTCATGTTATATTTTCCCATTTATAATACTATCCTACCTCTGTGCAGGGATATATTCAAATATATTTTTCCTTTAAACCATTTTTCTTCCAAATTTTTGTCTCTATCATGTTTTGCTTTCATTGAGTAAGAGGAATCTTAGCAGATTACAGCTTTCATATCTGCCTATAGACAGGCTATTATCATATTTCTCACTCAGTTAGTAATTTCAAGTAGAATTTTACCTTCACTAAAGAGGCATGTAAAAATATCATCATGCAGCTACATGGAGATTTCTACAGACTGGTCTAAGTCCTCTCATTTTTCATTTTCTTCTGGACAGAATTAGGTTGATGCTGAACACTTTCAAAAATCCTAATCTACTAGTTAACTCATTTTTTATCTAGTAAAATAGAAGACAAATGCTATACTACATTTTATTATTTCTAATATTAGTAGTAGAAATAAATCAACACTTTGACAGTGTTTATGGTAGTTTTATTGCAGTTTCAGTAAACTCAAGGCAGTTTATTGCTTAACGTCACCATTTTACTTCATGGAACTTCTCTTTGCAATCAGTCATTTGCAGGACGAAAACAATGCTGCCTATGAACATAGAAGGTTATTCTGAATTTTGCCTATTCTAATCAATTTCTCAATTCTAAGAGTATTTATACAATGCTGGGAAAAGACTAGGCAATTAACAGAATACCAAACAATTACTTTTTTTAAGTGAGAT
The DNA here is from genome assembly GCF_000703405.1 of Apaloderma vittatum. Taxonomy (NCBI): domain Eukaryota; kingdom Metazoa; phylum Chordata; class Aves; order Trogoniformes; family Trogonidae; genus Apaloderma; species Apaloderma vittatum. Next base: position 32,446 of record NW_009717431.1, on the reverse strand, counting down.
CAAGTTCAACCTTCATGTATATTGACACAAGTGCACTGAAGTTAGGTACCAAAATAAAACTGACTGCATCTTTGTGTATTTTAAAGAATGTTAAAAACAAAATCAACTCGGTATACCAGGAAAGATAAGTAGATATTTGCTTTCCTCTGGCAACAGCACAATTCACAATAGAGGAGAAAGTAAGGGGGCATAAATAAAAAAGCAAGACCTTTGATAAAGTATTTTTATCTTCAATCATATTTTCTTCTTACTAGACAATATCATTATTACATAGTCCATATTCAGAAGACAACATTCCACTATAGAAAATCATTTCAAAGTATCTTCTAGCACAGAGCACAGTTCTGCAATGCAAAACAACCAATTATCATTAATTACTTGCATAGTCAGTCATGACTAGAACCATGATGGCCATACCCTAAATATTCTACTCTATCCACAAGAAATCAGGAAAATTTTAAATATTAAACTGCCTTTGAAAGTAACTTTCTCTGCTTTAATGAGTTTTAATGATCATTTCAAGCTTCACAGTATAAGAAAAGGGTTAATTGTGTCTTGGAGGGCTTTTAATACAAGGAAGCTAATAAATGAATCAAGATAAAAGGAAAAATAGGTGGTACATGCTTCAGATATTTTTCTGTCATGTTTTAGTGATTAAGTATGAAAACTTAATTTTCACAAGGATGAAGTAAAACAAGTTTAACAGCACTTCTGAGTTCCTGCTTGATTAAAAAAAAAAAAAAAAAAGAAGAAGCTGTAAAAATGGAAAAAGTACACCCCAGCTTCTCCTGGCTTCACCAGGCATTATGCTCAGACATTTTCACATCCCTCCTATGAGATAACAGCCATCGCAGGAGGCTGAAGCCAGAAGCCAGGGTCTAGAGGCTTCTTGTTGCCTCTCCTTGCACCTTACTCTTTTCATCTTCGGCTTTTTGCTTCTCACTGCTCCTCTGCTCCTGTTCTCCAAGAACACATCTCTTCCCTTGTCTCCTCCCGTCACCTTCTGTGTGTCCTCCCATGCATCTTCATGTCTCCTCGCACGTGTCCTTGTGGCTGCCCCCTTTCTTCAACACGTGTGAACACAGGCACCATGTGCTCCTCTGAAGCTCTAGCCCACGGCGAGCTGTTTTCATCTGTTTCAGAGCAAGCTGCAACCAGCGGCAGCAGCACAGGGCAGCTCATGACCTCCTCCCACACAGGCCACTCCTGCACCCCCAGCTACTGAACCCCACAGATAATGCCCAGTACAAGCCATCAGTTCAGACAGAAGAGCTAGGACAGGCCTCCATCAAGATAACAATGAAAATTCACTGGAGGCCACAAATGTCCTTTTAAATAATGCTGAGAGGTGCCACTTCAGCTGTGGTTTCACAGCTTAATGGAAAGAGAAGTCAAACAACGCAGAAGAAGAGGATGGCAGACCCTGCCCTGCTGCGCAGCGGCAAAGCTCCGCAAGCCTCATCCAGGAACATTCAATCCTAGGTATAGTTCCATATGACCCGCCTGGGATTTTCCTTCAAGTCTGGTGAGTTTAGCTCAGTGTAACTTTGATACATCAGTGTGTGAACTGCTGCAACAAGGATACAGTGCAGTGCATCCCTAGAGGAACAGTAAGTTTCTATATTCGTCTTCCAGAGGTAAAGGGAAGCACTTGCTTGCTATTTGCAAGAAGTAACATTTGATATATGCAGTTAGCTCTTCAGCAATCACTTTAGAGATGCAGCAATGTCCACAGAAAGTATATATAGGAGAATCATTGCATATCAAGAAACAAAAATGGATATGCAGAACAGAAAATAAGGCAATCAAAGAACAAGCTATGCACCTTCTGTACAAATAAGAAATTAGAAAAAGGTGGGAGCTGGGAATGCTCAGCTGTAACTGAATGTGTCTGCTCAAGTTACAAATACCACTCTGCACCTAGAAGTGATAGATGTGTTAACCAAGTTGTGCTCACTAATGGAAAATCTACTGTATTTCATTACCAAGGAAAGATGCTTCAGATCCCATCAGAGGATCATCGCAAAGCCATCATCAAGCCCTCATTTTCTTTGAGAGTCTCTTAAGTAGTTCCTCGTCCTGGGTATTTCTATTGCTTAATCATAATAGGGGGAAAATGGCTAGAAGGAGAATTGCAGCCTACTCTATCCAAAGCTTGAGATGAATATCTACTCAGCAGCTGGTGCTTACTCTGTACATGCAGCCACTGTCATTAAAAAAGGGGAGAGGTTGCAAAGGAATGAGTCTTTTGCACGTGAGTTTGTATCTCTCTGCCAAACATTTAGATGCGAGATTAACAGATCCTCCAGGATGAAAGGCATTTCAGGGGTTTTCTATCAGCTGAGATAATCAAGTGCTTCAAGAATAACTTGTGAGGAAGATATTTTTTTCTACACTTTTTCTTCACTTGTGCCATATGCTGGATAGCTGGCTCAAACCAGGACAGAACAATAAGCCTGAAAGACTGGATGAGTGCAACCAGCAGAGTTGACGAAATAACCCACATCCCCAAAGCACAACCAATATGATTCCTGAACCCAGAAGCATCCCTCAAAGAGCATCCAACATAATGCCTAAACCTAGAAGCAAGTTCTCTCAATTATCGAGGTAAATAATAAACAAGCAAATCAACTGGTTTAGAGTGTGGCAATTCTGCAAGGAGTGTAGAACCATGTTACGATACAGTCACCAGACTTCAGTTTCTAAAGAAATTTTTTTCAAGTCCTGGTACACAAAAGGGGACAAGAGAGTCCCCTAGGAATTAGGGCCCTTAAAAATTCCACATTTCAAGCGAGTCAAATTGTTGATCGTGCCTTCCCTGCCAAAAAGCAACATGAATTACAGACTCTTTATCAGAAGATCCCAAACTCATTCTTCTGAATGGCATCTAAATATTAGCTCAGAAAAAGGATTTGTATCTAAAACCAGCCTAAGGCTGAACGCAAAGACTGCAAAACTATAATTTAAAAAGTCATTGTTGTAGCAACTACAGCTTTAATTGCAAAGTGTTTTTAAGAAGATAAGTGTCTTAGAACTATTTAGGAAGTTGTATTTTAAATACCAATGGCTGCTGAATTTTAAGCATACCTGGTAATAAATACACTAAAAATTAATGCTTATAAAATAAACACAAATTTACATGGAATAAACACATATTTAGTGCATAATAAATTACTCAGACAGAAGGAACAGTTCATTAAAAATGCACAGCCTGAGATATATATCTTCTTTCACAGGCATTTAAACACGTGTATCAAGTATTACAGGACTAGATGTTATATCACACACCTGTCAAAGGAAGAAATTTATAATCAATTGTTTTTAATAAAAGACCAACTGGATTAAGTGTTGTTGCTTGACTTCAAAACTCAGCTCTTACAGAAACTTAGTATTGCATCTAGAAATAATACTAAGTTTATTAAATCTGAGGTCTTTCTTATCTTTTCATATTAGATATGATTTTAATTGCAGAGCTAAAAATCTGAACACACGCATTTCAGCCTGCTACTCTGACAATACTGCCTATTCTTAGACATTCAAGCAATATTTCACATTATAAACAGTAACCTGTCCATCCCTTCCCCTTATAACGAATTCCCAAAACAATGAAATATGCAACTGTTATTAGGAAACAGGCATTTTTTCCTACTTTATTAAAATTGGCTTTCAAGCGTCAAGCTGATTCATATTTCACTACTAGTTCTTACTCTTCTGTACTTCACTGTTTATAACATTGCCTTTCCATTTCTTTTCATCAACTGCTTTCATTTCATTTCCTCTCACATTATAGAAAGAATGGCAATTACCTAGCTATATGCTAGGATTAATATATGGGGGCGAAAATGGCAGGCACAAAGCTCCAACTAACAAAATTATACTAGAGATTTCTTTACAAAAGCAATTTTCTTTTCACTTTCTCTGAAGCATGTAATTCAATTGCTCTTTCACATTCTTCACAATATTTAGAAATAAGGGCTTTGGAAGTTGCTTACTTTCCTGTATAGTTTAGGAACGTTGTCAAAATACCACAAGCAGCATTTTAGGTAACCTAACCAGACCTCCTCACTCTCAGGATCAAAAGTTCACAAATCATGTAAGCAACTAAACAATATAACAGATGAGATTTATTGTAGATTATATGTTTACAGATCCTATTTTCTGACTGAAAGCTATCAAGAAAACAGCCCCTGAAAATAAAGTACTTTGGGCTGAAGATAATAAAAGCTCTCTTGGTAAGTCACAAAAGAAAGCAGGAGAGGGTAAGCACTGGATACGTAAGTAAACGGCAACCACAGAAGAATGTTCAGTGGTCTGGTGTGCTATCAGTCAGCTCCCTGGACACAAAATAAAGGCTTTTACCTTACTGACCATCCAAACTAGGCATTTGTTCCTAGAAGGAAAAGTCACAGCAACATAAACAGAGTAACCAAAGCAACGTGAGAACTCATCAAGCAGATGAAGACTGATAAATCCGGAATTGAGCACGTATCTTCCATTGTCCTTCCATCCTGTAACAAGTTTGCCTCCTAGCAAACTAGATTGCAGAGAAAGAAATACAGCACACTTACTTTTAGGAAGAGAAAGGTGCATCTGCTCAAACAGACAGTGACTAATTGCACAGTGAACCCAAGAACAATGATTCAGTTGTGATAAATTAAAGGTTGGAAGCATGTATCGCGTATTTTGAATTTGCATGCCTAAAGGAACTACAGCAGAGCCAATCAAGAATACTAAACAAGAAATTATTTTCTGAAACATGCATGCATAACAAAAATAAAAACTCTAACGGATCAATTCAAGTTAATTTCAACATACCATCCATGACAGAACATCACCTCAATTTAACCGAGTTGTGCCACTCTTCTGTAATTAACAACTTACTTCATCAATGGCTCCTACTACATGAACAACAGCAAGAAATCATTTGCAACATCTTGATTAATCTAAATAGAAAGACGACATTTAAGAAACATCCCTGTTCAAGGATGATGTGGGATAATACTGAGTTACAGGAAGCATGAAGAATTACTAGAATATGCTGCTCTGTTCAAACTCATGCTCAGGTTTCTCCACAGACTCGTGTAGCTGATTCCCTTTTTGGAATAATATTGCTCCTTTGTGCGTCTCAAGTATCAATAACAAAATAAAAAACTTTTTTAACTGCAGAACTAAATTCATCTCTGAAATTTGAACATATATCTGCTAACTTGCCAAGATTCAAGAGAGTGGTACTCCCTGAACCATGCTGCTTTTTTGAGTTCGTCAATATTTAAATACTGTAATTTCTAATAAATACAGTGAAGAAGGAAGCCCCACAATATTTACATAAATTCATGTCTTTTCTAGTTTGCAAAGCAGGCTCAGAACCTCAATTTAAAATTAGTTTCTTTAAAATTCAATGGGATAGAAGACAGAAGCAGTCCCACAGAAAAATTACAAAAAGGTATTTACTGCTGCTGCTTCTTGAGATTCTCCACTTGGTGGTGCAGCTTTGGGCAGGACTGCAAAAGTTAAAAGTGCCCTTTGTTTATCTATAACCAATGACAGTAAGTATGTCACTCACACAAACAGGTGCGTTCTTTTGGTGATAGAACCAAGGCAAGAGAAAGCCAGGAAAAAAGCAACCAACAGTTTAAAAGCAATAAATAACCAAGCATTAGAATTGCAGCTATGCCTCTTCCGCCACTGCATGATTAAAAAACATCTGATCTTAAATGGGTCTGTACTGTAACGTGTAAACTCATAGAGTAACTACGGGAAGTTTTAGAATTTCACTATTGTTTTAATTCATGTCCTCTTAAAATAACGACCTAAATATTAGAGATTTAGTAGGAGGTGAAGTTTGCTGAAAGGAGAACTACAAAATGAATCACTGGCTTTGCATTCTTGTCTAAACATGTAGTTAAACTTGTGTAAAACCCAAGAGCTAAAGACCAGCAAAAACGATGAGTCAAGTTCTAGTTTAGTGTATAAGTGTATAACCTGTATTACTAAACTTATTTTCATACAAATAAAAAGGATGTAAATAGATGTTCAGATTGTTACATACACTATGACTGATGATGGTTTGGGCAGATCAGTGTCCTGTAAAAGAGTTTTCAGCACAATTCTATAAAGCTAGACAAAGCTAACACATTTTCAGACGTGTTGATCACTTGCTCCAGGAATGTTTAAAAGTGTGCTAGGGAACATATTTTAAATGACATCCGTCTTCCTAATCTAGACATGGTGTAAGAAGTCTGTATCAGTGCTGTCATCTGAGTAAGCACTTCCACATTTCCATTAGCTTTCTTCTTGCAGTAACGTAACTCAAAACAAAATTACCTTGCTAATTGAAAGAATGAGACTAGAGACTGATAAAAAGAGCCAATTTTATTACTGCTTTAATATCTGAATAAGAGTTTGTATTTGGTAGTTTGTTACTAGACTGCCCACGCTACTGCAGAAACGAGGAGAATGGAAAGTAGCAAAATATAATAAATTTAATTAGCTGAGACAGCATAAAGTCTCCCTTCATTCTTTTTCACCAAAAATTTAAATATTAAAATGTTTCAAGTGCATTTATCAATATTCTCTTTTACACAGAAAAATAGAACAGTACATTAGATCTTAAGACAACTCTTATTTTGTAGAGGGCTTTATCCAGGCAGAAGCATTTGCAGTTATAATACTAGTAGTCAATTTGGTTAGCAGTACTACTAGAAACTAGCCAGTAGTATGAAAACTGATTTGCAAATATGTCAACAAGCTTTAATCCTGTTGAATCTAGCAAAGGCTGAGCACCACATTTAGCTTCAGAAGGCAACACTAACATACTAAGCATGACTATGAAACACATTTGCAATTATTTATCGTGTTTTGGTTGAATCTTTGCTCCCACAGCAACTCAGCAGCCCTTTCCCAAGGAAGGCTCCATAATTGTTAATTGAGAAGCTTCATTCGGGTGGTTTTGCCATTAACAGGAAAACAAAAACCTAATCAAAAGTGTACTTTGCGCTAGCAGTATCCTATAAAATGATTTGAAGAAAACACTAATAGACTAAGATAAAACATTGACATTTTCAGCTGGCAAAGGAAGATGCAAGAGAAGTAAAATAGAACTGTGTAAAAAGGAAACAAAAAAAACCCCCCACACCACTATGGCAAGAGCTATCCATCTGATTATATGCCACAAGGAACGTTCTTGGTGAAGCTTTAATAATCAGAACTTAACCCAACTTAACCTACACTTAACCTAAGCTTGTTTGGCCATCTATTCTTGCAAATACACCTAACTATTCCAATACTTCAAAAGCTAACCTGTAGCACAAGAAAAATCTAATCAGCCAATCAAAACTGAAAACATAAGTAATTTTAAAGTACACAAATTGGCTGGGATTTTTTGTCACTTTAAATAATTAATGTAGGCTCCATAAGAGCCTTTCAAGTCAAAACGGGCAAAGACAGACAGATGTAAATTTTTTTCAAAAGGTAATGGCAACAGACTGAAAAAGACTAATATAAACATTTCATAGACATTTTTATTACAGAAATTGTAAATTATATATTGCCATAACATCAAATTTTACCCCATGTGCTATATTTTTCTTAGGACATACTAACCTCACTGGCAAATAGCTTTTTTCCATGCCCTTGAGTCAGAAATGCAAAAAGTAAACATGGGCACTAGTGAATTCCCCTTTCTTGAATGTTATTCATGTCTGGAATTACAGAAACACAGACAAGAAGCCCTTCCCTGGAAACATTCAAGGTCAAGTTGGATGGGGCTCGGAGTAACCTGCCCTAGGTGAAGATGTGCCAGTTCTGAAGACGTCCCAGCTGATTGCAGGGGGGTTGGACTAGGTGACCTTTAAAGGTCTCTTCCAACCCAAGCCATTCTATGACTCTAAGATGGATAGCCAGGACAAGGCATTACTTCCACTTAGTGGTTTTCAATATTCTTCCCCTGTTAATTATATGCAGGTTTTGGACAAACAAGCTCAATCCTTCAGCATTTCTGAACGCTCTCAGAGGGACACACACATTGTGTCCAGATGAAATCTTGCTAAACAGTAGCACAGGCATGGATGTTACAACATGAAATGTCAGAATACTAATATGAGATTTAAAAGCTCAATTTAAGTCAAAAAATGCTAGAATATTACATAATTATTCAGAAATAGGCTCTGCTCCCTTTATAAACCAAAGCTACAGATTAGAATGACTTTGTTTATAAGAGGCTGTTTACCTAAAATTAACATCTCTGTGATGAGAACAGAAATAAAACTATCAAAGAATGAACAAGCTTAGAGTAAAATCTTGGCTTTCCAAGTCATTTACATGAAAACAGTTAAAGTTATTCAACAGCAGTCACGCCTGAGTGCTTTCATGACACAGCAACTCACTGTAAAACTTTGTTATTACGTCATATCTGTAACCGTGTCTGCTGAGCTGAAGTCGAGCCAGATTCACAGCGAACCATTTCCATTCTACACCTGGGCCTCAGAAAAATGACAAAGTTGAACAGGCACTTTCCTCCAGGCTATTTGCACAGAACAACATAAGCACCAGTTATGTTCTTCATGACACGTAGCTTCTAAGTCAAACCTACACATGAAATAAAGCGCATATCATGAGAATTTCTCCTCTTGGACAGCAAATCAGCTCCACATACACTTTTGTTGTTATGTAATGCAGATAGAAATTTACAAAAATCAATTACTACCTTGTTATTGCTACTATAAACAAAATATTTGGGTGTGGAAGACATATCTAATACAACAATAAAAAAAACCAATTCTGTCAAATCAAGGAAGCATTAGATTATAACTCAGAGGGCTTGTTATATTTAACAAACCAATGAAAATGTTAGAGACCTTTAATTGTGCTACTATAGTCCATTATGAAGTGCAATTATGAGAAGTTAAAATTATGTCAGTGCAAGTCCTGTGAGAGGCCATTAAGGTGCCATTAAAAGACCATTATAATGTTTAACTTCATTACAAGTGATACCATCATTTTAAAGAGAGAAATGCAATTCTCATTAAAAAAAGGTATTCTAATTCACAATGACTACATCATCCTCATTTTGCCTCTTATTTGAAATTTTAAAGTTTGTTATCCTTCTGCTTTTTCACAGAAGAATTAAGATCCAAGCAGCTCAACTTCCAGATGTGTTGGCATTTACAAGAGTCATTAATGCTGGTGGAAGTTGAGGGTGGGGGATTAATAAACTTTAAGCTTTAGATTGAGTTTAAAAATCCAGATTTTAATCTCCAAATATTATAGCATGTACTGTAATTTACCCTTCTAACTGAAGGAATATTAACACCTCTATTAATTTCTGATTGAGAAATTAGCAGTTTCATACGGATACTGTATAACTACACAGTTAAGAACAATTGGACAATATATTTATGACCACATGATAAGTGTCTGGGTCAGGAAAAATATTGCAAAGTTACTTTATATTAGTTAGATACACAGTAACTCCTCGCTTCCCATCACTGAAGATAGCTTCTCTTTTCAATCTAGAGATTCTCTAACCTTTGCTTCACTTTCCACCAGAAAGATTATTGCCCTCAGAATAAGTCATCCCTGCATAATGTTTGGGTTCTTTCGGATGCACTTAAAAAGCTAACCTAGCAGCTACTCCAATGTGGCTCTGCCACACTGAAGTGACTGATTAATAGCTTCAAGGACAGGAGACATGTCAGAGCGCTGTCTGGGCCTCAGTGTGGTGTGACATTGAGGCACACAAGAAAGCTGGTGAGGGAATTTTTAGGATGTCAGGTAGCGGTAGGACTAGAGGGAATGGATTAAAACTAGAGATGGATCAATTCAGATCGGACGTCAGGAAGAAGTTCTTCACCATGAGGGTGGTGAGACACTGGCACAGGTTGACCAGAGAGGTTCTGGAAGCCCCATCCCTGGAAGTTTTTAAGGCCAGGCTGGATGGGGCTCTGAGCAGCCTTAACTAGTGGGGGATGTCCCTGCCCATGGCAGGGGGGTTGGAACTAGATGATCTTTAAGGTCCCTTCCAACCCTGACAATTCTCTGATTCTATAACACCCCACACGATGGTGATGGAGCGATGTGGCACCGCTCCCCACGCACCAGCACAGCCACAGCACAAGTGACTCGCTGCAGGATAGGCACAAGCCAGGGCTTACAACCCACGAGCAGAGCAGAACCCAACACAGACACCGCTCAGAAGAGGGGCTCAGGGGAACAAAACCAAGATATTTTGTTACTAAATACAGTTTTTAATGGGTACTGTTAGAGAACATGCTCATAAGCAGCAATAACTAACAGCATCTCCAAAAAAAGCAATACTAAAGTGGGCTTCAATCTGTTTCAGTTTCCAGAACTGAAAGAAGCTCCATTGGGACACAGACTATGCTGCTACCTTAAACTAACTGTCAAGTAACACACTTTTCTTAATCACTTTTTACGGATCTCTCAGAAGCAATCTGTGTTCCAAGGATCCAGTAGGCACAGACTTAGGACATTGCTACTACCTATTAAATGATATTTTTAGAGCACTATTATATTACTGAAGTCTGATCACTACTGTGCAAGCTTTGGCCCATCATTCGTTATAAAGGTACCTCAGTTTTGAACCTCTCACCCAAAATCAAAGAAAATTAATTAACTTCAACAGTAGTTGATTTTTTCAACTCTGAAAATTTCAGGTTGAAGGCGGGGTGGGGGTGAGATTTGGAACCAGTACATCTTGAAACTTCAGAGCATTTTTAAATGCTAGAGTACTCCCATTTCACTTGGAAATTAAACCGATCTATAATTCCTTGTCTGAGTGAGTTTGAGGTGGTTTGGATTTTTTTAAGTGTGTTTCATAACACAATCATGGACCATGTGATTTCAGTTCACTGGTGCATAGCATTTCCAGTCAACATCTAGTTAAAATATGGCAGCAAGCTTTGAGTTTTAGGGGCACAGAGTTTACCCATGAATAGCATATGTAGCAAAGAAGTTTGGCTGAGGGCTAGAAGTTCCAAATATGTATTTATTTTTAACATTACAGTGAAATAAAAGGCATGTTTAAAAAGTGACAAACTAAGTGTCAATAAATTAAATATAGTAGGACCCATATATATACATACATATATATATATATACACACACACACACACACACACACACACACTTGTTTAATGAACAGTGCCACCAGCACAGGGTCCACCTCCACTAAAATAAAAAAAGTATTAAAACAAGCTCAGTAAGATGATATTGCTGCTTAAAAATACATCCAAGGAATTGGGCAACAAAAAGAAGCACTAACACAATTTAGTGTTCCTTAGATATCATCTGAATTTCTCTACAGGAATGACTGCCACTCCAGGGGGGAATATAAACTAAAAAGTCAGGAGACATGTTGAACTACCTGAGAACTATCCAATTTTATCATCTATTGAAACTATAACCAAGGTGGGCAGGTACGCAGAGTGCTATGAAAAAGCAGCTTAGTTTCTAGTGATGCATCAGAGCTTTAATTCATATGTTAGAATCTACGGTATAAATCTGTAGCTCCTAGTATTTTTTATTAGTTACATTTCTCTGCAGCATTCAAGTTAAGAAAAAAAATGACATGCTTATTTCCTTACTTTTATGTATTTTCTTCCTACATTGTAAAGTGAAATCTCCACAGTTCTAGTTTCCTTCCTTGAAGCCGAAAAATTGTTATTAATAAAATTATCCTGAAACAATTTTATCTTGCTACTCATTTCAAAATTTAAGGGAAGCTACACCAATAGACTTTCAAAATACATTGATTGTTTCTGCAAAAGCACTGATTATCTTGCTACAATATTTTCTACCACATGTATCATTTTAAAAGAAAATAGAAAAATTGCAGCCACTCACAGCATAAATTCTTCACATAACAAGATCAAAATCTCCAATGATCGCTAAGGTCCCTTCCAGCCTAGGCCATTCTATGATTCTATAATTCTACGAAATACAGACCCTTCTTTTGACTTCTGTTTTGGCAGACAGCTAGAGTTTTCTCAGTTCTTTGTTCTTAAAAAGGAGAGGTTCCAAAAGAATGGAGATACAACAGAAGTAAAAGCAGCATTCTTTGCCCTTTTCCCTATACCAAGATTTGGGAAAATATTTTGATTTTCATTGATATCAGATCATTCTAAATATAGCCCTGTTGGCTGAGAGCCCTTTAAAGGCCAGCAAGAAACTTGTGGTACAGCAGTGTAGCTGGCCACAAATCCCTTGGGCAGAGATGCCAGCTCCCCAGACCTTTTCAGCATCCTCTGTACTACACAGCTCCCGCCAGTGCTGGTTTGAGCATAAACTCTGCAGTACCAAGATCTCAAGTGACGGCAAGCGAGTCAGACACATTGCACACAGCACTTGCTAGTTTCTCTAAAAGGCAGGGAAGCTGCAACCTCTGCAAACTATACTACTCTAGACACATTGGGAACTGCAAAAAGTTGTACATATGTTAAGGTGTAGGATCCACGTTATCATTGATTTGAAGATATTTGATTTTAGCTATATATTTTAATATCCACATGAATAATTCACTCAGGACCGCCCACCATAGCTTGCAGTCACATTTTGCTGAAGCTGTACTACACAAATAGAAACAAGCTGGAGTGATCTTTACCTTCAGAGGAAGAAATATCAGAGCCACCTCTGGCAGCTGAGCAACTCTAACAGCTTGATTCATTTCCACAGAAATAGCCTTATCCTGCAGGAGTTCAGAAATGGGTGAAGAGAAACAATGGCTGCAAGCCCACTGCCTGATTAAGTTCTTGCAGTAAAGATCTTTCAGTAAGTAGGAATTTTTTTTTCGTTTCCCAGAGTGGAATACAGTTCAAGAAATACAAGCAGCAGTTTATTTAAGTGACACTGCGGATAAGACTAAACTTTAGTTGTAGCAGAAATAGCTCTGTACTACAAACAGTTTATCACAACAACAAGAGGGCACCAGAAAAGGTAATTTATTTTGATAGCTTATTTAAAATTATACCAGGTCTTTTTTAAACTGTTCTGAAGAATACACCTAGCATGACGGCTATGAGAACAAACTTCATTTGGCGTCCTTTCAGGATTTTTCTCCATAAGATGCTATTTAGCAGGATGGATATACTAGTTATACCAGAGTCACCCAGACTGACAATCTTTCCTATTTTTCATATTGAAAACATCCTGCTTTATAACGATTATCTGTACCACTACTGAGCTAACCTCTAACATTCAGAACTGTAGGAAGCAGATGCCCCAAAGACCTTGTGATTTCTCAAAGGTTCACTTTTAGTTTCCAGGATATTCAGTGCCTCCTGTAAGATATACCAACTCAAAGAAATTGGGATGCCTGTCTTCCACAGAGCCTAGGTTTTCTTTACTGTGTTTCTTTACTTAGCATATGCCCGATATTTAAATGCCATAGAGAGAATCCCACTTTGCAGTGGCTATCTAGGAAACAAGCCAGTTGTGAACCAACTAGCCCATTTTTTAAATTATTTTTGCAGATTCCTTCCAGACAGCACAATTCAAATTTCTTCACTCAGTGCAGCCATCACCATAGCTATTCCTTGGCCCATTGCAGGGCTGGCAAGCATACTGAAAAGCTTACTGTGACCGATAGCAGCCTCACCTTGCCTTCCAGCTTCCCCCATGCTACAGACAAAAATATTTCACTTCCACATTTATCTCCAGCCTGCTGGGGCCATGGCACTGTTTCTTGCTCTTCACATCCACGTGTGTCTACATTCAAGAGAGAGGTACAGTTTTGGTTTGCTTCCCCAGCTGGTAAAGCGCCCACCAGCATTACTCCAACTGTCTCAGGTTAACCGAGACTTGACTAATTCACAGTAATTTTAGCACAGATGTACAACATTGGCTGTGTCATCCTGTTTTCTTTTTAAGCATATTCACTTTTCAAGTGAAGTGCTTACAGCAGCTTCTCTTCTCCAAGCAATTTACACAATGTCAACATGCATCATTAGAATACTCAGATTTATTTATTATTTTTGAGGGAACTCAAGTATCTACATATTAACAGCTTTACATAAAACAAAACTGATTAGCTTTTGTTCTTTCTCCTTTGCATATCTATGTAATCCATTAGACAGAAAGGGCCCTGGCACTCATATGACAAATAACAGAAGATTGCAAATATGTTTAATATTCTTCTTTGTAATATAGTTCGGTTTCTATAACATCATTTAGATTGCCCGACGGAGTTTCTGTACTTTGTACTTTACAACACTTAATCTCTCTCCTGTGAAATCTTGATGAACAACCTATTACATAAGTCAACCCAACAATAAGTTCTTGATAATGACTTCATGAAGGCCTTTATCCCAAAGGGCATTGGTAGGTAATTTGCAAACCTAATGTACATCTAGTCAGCGAGGGTTTTCTACATTTGCTTACATTTCCATAGTGTAGTACAGCAATGTAGCCAACCCGAAGTTGAACAACAGATCTTTGATTATACTTTTCATCAATACAAAGCAGAACATGTTGCATCAAATTTTAAGATTGGAAAAATAACCTTAAAAGAACAGTGAGATACCTCACATCCTCCAAAGCCTTTGGTAAATAGCCTTTTCCAGGGGTCTGTTTACTTTATTAATAAGGTTCATTGAGCCTCAATTTTAATTTAAAATTATTTTTTTTTCCTAAAAGCTGATAAGCATCTTAGAATTGCGTACTTACTTTACCAGGCTATCACATGGTGAGAAAAATGATGGCAATGTAAGATACAACAAGCAGTGCCTTAAATAGGGATTATCACTACTGAAGTTCAAATGTTTAAAATCTATTTGCCAGGTGTAAATATTTTTTTTAGTTTAAGTTTAGTTTAGTATAGCTCAAGTGAGAAAAATCTTGCTATAAAAGTGTGGGTGAAAGCACCTATAAATATTCAGAACTGTACAAGTTAAAAAAGTCTACTATATTACTCTATAGTAATAGTTTAGAAATTAAGTTAAAGGCTTGCATAATTATTGCAGTCTTGTCATATTGAGGAGACAGTATTACTAACTGGTATAAAAGCATACCTCTGAAGCTGGAAATGAAAATAATTATACTCCATGATAAAAATACAGAACCACATTAATAACTACCTTTATCCTATTTAGATATCGACATGAAGCCTTGAATCAACAACAATAGAGTTATCAGGGAGCAGGTATGAACATACTGATGCTTCCAAACAATGTCTAGCATTTACATAGAACCAAATTAATTCTTTTTAACTGTATACACAACCATAATCCTAGAATCATAGGATCACAGAATGTGTTGGGCTGGAAAGGACCTTTAAAGGTTATCTAATCCAACCCCCCTACAGCAATCAGGGACATCCCCAATTAAGTCAGGTTGCCTAGAGCCTCACCAAGCCCGACGCTGAATGCCTCCAGGGATGGAGCTTCTACCGTGTCTCTGAGCAACCTGTTCCAGTGCTTCACCACCCTCATTGCAACAAACTTTTTTCTAAGATCTAATCTAAATCTATCCTCTTTTAGTTTAAAACCATCGTCCTGTCACTACACACCCTTGTGAACAGTCCCTCCCCAGCTTTCCTGTAGCCCCTTCAGATCCCAGAAGGCTGCTATAAGGTCTCCCCAGAGCCTTCCCTTCTCTAGATTGAACAACTCCAACTCTTTCAGCCTCGTAGAAATGCTCCAGCCCTTTGATTCAGATATTTGTAAAATTACACACCACTATCCCTCCCACTCACGTTTCCAAAGCCTGATGAACACGCTTCATTTGAGCAAGCAATAACACAATTATTCTGTTCTATCAGTAGGGGTTGCCTCCAATTCCATTCACATAGTGCAGTCCTACTCAATCATCACATCCGTACCACGAGACGTCCCACTGTTCAAACTCCTCCCAGAGGAATACCTGCCTAGCTCAGGAGAGCACCACACCAACCCTGCTCTGCAGCTCCCAAGTAACTACCCAAAGTAACTTTCGCCATAGGTCACAGAGAGCTCAGCTCCTTCGCCCCGCCATAACACAGACATTAAAGCAACACAACCATACATCAGGTAACATTTAGTTCAGCATTTCTCACTGCAGTATAACACGCCTAGAGAAAGTGTTACTTTGCTACTAGAAGTATTTCACTTCATTTAATTCACTATCACGGTAGAACTACAGAATGAATAATATTAAAATATTTTGAGTTTGGGTTACTTGAAAATTCTAGTAGCATTACAGGTATCCGCATGTTAGCAAAAATTTAAGATTAGCGACCAGCTGTGAACATATTTAAGGAACATTTAATTCCTATTTAAGCACATAAAAATTAACAATTCCCAAAATAAACTATTGTAATGTCAGCAGCTACATATCAATTTTATTTTTTTAGCCAGGCTCTCTTCTGAGATACCTAAAAAGAAATTTCTCATCAGTCCTTACAAAGAAAAAAGTCTTTCCGATAGAATGATAGGGGAAAAAGATTGAAACAAAATAACACTTATTGCTTCTATCTATTAGATGTAGCAGACATACGGATAAAAGCTTTTTGCCGTTCAGAATATTACTATTCAGTTAGAACGGTCTATGCTGTTCTCCAAATACTGTTAGTTGTGAAAAGCTTCCTTTTTCCAAGTCATTCTACAAATGAAAAATTATTATTAGAAGTTTCCTCAATGAAGTGCTTACCACTTCCAACACTATTATCACATAACACTTTGAAGACCCTTCCAGAATCACATTCATGTTATTATTTCAGCTTTCTATCACTCAGCTTCTTCTCCATCTGTTGCTATCACTAAAATACTTTCACCATGCCAAGCAATATTCATCACTTCCTTGGTTATGCCTTATGTACCTGCACAAAATACAGATAATTAGTTTAATTAATCTTCAAGACTGTTCCTAAAATTTAGTAGCTTTTATGCTATTCTTAGAATTAGCTTTAAATTCATGTCTGAGAATTGAAACATCTGTTTAGTCTGTTGTAAGTTTTTAATTTGCAACAGCGCTTACAACGAAGAATTTAAAACACTTTACGGAGAACGCTGCTTATGAAACAAGGTACACATTATTACCAGGATTTCAATGGACACCTCATTCACACAGGTGAAAATGTGCAAGCAAAGAGAATATCCAGTTTGTAAGTACACAAAATTGACAGAAAAGGTTTTCTGTTAAAGTGATTTTTATACAAAAAGTGCTCTCTCTACAAATACATAGTTTTTAATAAATATGCACACACAAGCACATGTGAAGTGTCCTGCTGCAAACACACAGACTACCACTGTTGAAAAAAAAATTATTTTTAAGGGAAAAAATCTCTAAGAGAATCCTTTGACGTTTCAACTAAATTTCTGTACAAAAGGCAGAGAAGAAAAATGGAAGAGGGAAGCTGAAAACTAAGACATAGGGAGGATCTATGAGGGGTTTCTTCAGTTGCAGTATAAGCTACCTCAGGTTGTATAATGCTTCTTGCCGAGAAAAACCATCCTTACAGAGAGAAAAAACGTACTGAGCACCAGTGACAGACGAAACCTTTCTGGTATTATCATGAATCACATTTCTTTAGCTCAAAATGTCAACACACCTTCCTAACACCTCATGATGAATCTAGACTGCCAGGCTCATTTGCTACTGCTTCCTTACTCTTATTATTAAAAAAAAAAAAAAAAAAAAAATCAACTGCTTGCTTCTTTTTTTTTTTTTTTTTTAGAAAAAAATATTATATACAGCATGGTTCAGGTATTAAAAACACTGCCTAGATGTAGCAGAGCAAAGGGAACAGAATACCTGATACGCTGAGGCAATGCTACAAGTAAAAAGTACAGAGGGCCTAAGCACCAGTAACACTTTAACAATGAGTTAAGTAAAATCTGGTTTTTATATTGCTAAACCTTTAGAAGCAGAGTACATTTTTCACAGTGGGTAAGAAATTTCAGAAAACATAAGCACTACCTTGAGTAATTATTGTTAATTAACTAGCAATGAGGCACTATTTCCAAATGTGACATTTAAAGCACATAATGTGATCGTGAATATTCACAAAGATAATTAAGTTCATCTGCTTGAAGTCCTTGATTTCAGCACATCTGAAAACACCTCTTAAGCTATCATTAGACCTGTAATCAAGTATTTTGTTGCTCAGGAAAATTGGATACTTTTGCTTACCTGTTAATAGAGGGATATGTGCTCAAGTGCAAGTACCCGGCTTTTGTTAAACTCCTCTTCAGGCAAAGGATGCGAAATAAAAAAACCAAACACTAATTCTGATTGTTTTCTTAGGAGAGACAGTTAAGAATAAAATCCTCACATCACTATATGAAAACAAAAATGAGTGAGCTTCCTTAACTGAATCCAAGATCACAAGAATGACATGAAGGATACCTGTTTGAAAGTATTCATCAAGCCAGGGGCACCACCCCTGCGCATACTAAGGGCAGTATCCACGTTAGGCTGTGTACTTCCTTCCATCTTGTTTACAGCTAAGTCAAATTCATTTAAAGAAAAAAATCCAATTACAGGGATGAAATACAATGTATAATGCAAAAATGTGGAAAAACAGAAAATGCATTGACATGATTTTGTTGGGGGAAAAAAGTTACAACTATTACTGTCTTCAGAGAAGAAAGGTGGCTTTGATCACCAGCACTGATCTTGGTCTTGATCAAGACTTCTTTGAGAAGAAAACCTCTGAAAACAGGGAAAATCTGATCCCAAGAACAGTCATGCCTTGGTATTTTATTTCTTATTCTTTTAAGAGTACAGAGCCTCTTTCCCCTAGAAAAGAGATTAATGCTGTGTTCCAAGATGGAGAGGAAGCATTTAGACAGCATTCTAAGGTACAGTAGATTAAGTTTACTCTATTGCTCTCCAGTCATTTGACACAGAGGGTTCTTAATCAGTCAAAATAACAGTGTGAATAATTTTATGCTATCAGGATATCTTACTGGTCTGTATCTCTCAACCCAGTTTGAGTAGCAGTTATTTTCTATACCTGAAGAGTCTCTCCTGATGAAAGCTGTGACTAGATTTATATTTGGAGAGAAAGATGAAGCCTTTCTAAAAAAAGAAAAATCAAACGTTCTGAAAAAGCAGGTAGTGCCAAGAAACTCCTGACCTTATCTAAAAGACAGTTCCTGCTGCTGCCTAGCTGCATAAGTGCACATTTAGTGTTCTGTTTCAAAGGTGCATCTCAAGCACTGGCAATGTCAACTGCCAGAGAATAGAGAAGGGTATGAGACACTTCGTGCCGCAGGTCATTAACCCCCGAGTCTGTGCCCTGTTTATAACAGCAGCCAGCTGGATTTGCTCAGGAGGATTTCATCTTCCAAGGAACAATTGGTCCTTTTTTCATCTGTGAAAGGGCAGTACCTGACCCCAAACTGCACATACATCTCAGACACCCAATGCCAATTTGCGAAAGAACTTCCTCAAGAGATCTACATGCTATATAACTTCCCCAATATCTGTTTCCTTAAGGTGTAAATAGATGGAAAAAGGAAGAAAAAGAAGGCTTATAAAGTCTCGAGATGAACAACAGTGAGAATTAAGACCATGTTTCTGCACTCCTACTAAAGACCCAAGTTCATATAAAAGTGATCCTCAACCAAACTAGTCCAGGGGAGTTCACCTGTTCTCCCTAGCGGCGAGTGACAGGACAAGCGGAAATGGCCTTAAGTTGCACCAGGGGAGGTTCAGGCTGGATATTAGGGAGAATTTCGTTACTGAAAAGGTTGTCAGGCATTGGAACAGCCTGTCCAGGGGAGGTGCTTGAGTCACCATTCCTGGAGGTGTTTAAGAGACAGGTAGAGGCTGTGCTGAGGGACATGGTTTAGCGGTGTTCATAGGGCTAGGATAGAGGTTGGACCCTATGATCTTGAAGGTCTCTTCCAACCTAAACTGTTCTATGACTCTAATAAAATCACAACTGTACTTCAACAAGTGCTCAAGACATACATGCTTCAGGGGGAAAAAAAAAAAAAAAAAAAAAAAAAGAAGAAAAAAGAAAAACCTATTCAGGCTTATCCAGAAGAAGAATCATAGAATGTGTTGGGTTGGAAGAAAACTGTAAAGGTCATCTAGCTCAACCTCCCTGTAGTAAGCAGAGACATTTTTAACAAAAAAAATACAACGATAGAGTAAAACTTAGCATGGATCTTTCTTGTCCCTCTCTTTACTCTGTGTAGGAACACTAAAATTACTGTTGAAACTCTTTCTTACAGTCGAAATTCAGTAGTAGACACTTTTAGAAAGTTTCACGAGAACTACTTCTATTTCCATAGTAAGTGGTCAGCAGGCTAAAATGGGCAGTGGGAGGTTCCATTACACTAATTTTACTCAATATAGAAAAGGTTAGCCCTAAAGCAAGCCAGGTTGCCAAACAGGCAGTAACTGAAGGCCAACTACTATGGTCCATGTCCTCAAAGCTCCCGCAGATGCCAACTCTCACGCACAGCAGCTGCGCACTCTCCAAGGGTTACTGCTTTTTAAGATAATATGATGAGGGAATAGAATGAATAAACAAGAAGTTTTTAGTATGGCTCTCCTACTTCTGTGAAAGCATGACAAGATAATGCCTTTTGACATTTCAGGGGAATAAGGTGTATGTTTCTGATGTTCATCATTGAATTTACAGCAAATTAAGAGAAATCAATGTTTTAAAACATGTTTTTCAACTCATCTGTTCTATAGAGATAGTATGATGGTATTAGATCACATACATGATAACTCAACACATAGATGATGCATACTATACTCTTGAGTCATTTTAAATTCCAAATTATTACCCAAATTACAGCACAGATTCCTGCTAAAAGAACCTAGAATTTAACACCCAAGTATTAGGCAGTCCAAACAAAATATTAGAAATTCTCAATCAAAATATCAAATACAAGTTAAAAGAACAGTTGAGGCAAAGCAGACCAAGTAGTAAGTTTCATACTATCAGATACTTCATCCAGTCTTTTAGTCATCTGCACCAATCTTTTTTTTAGATAATTCCCACTATTTGCAAAAGAGGTATGCTTACCAAATGCTGAATAATAAGGCAAGCTGCCAAGGGAAAGAAAAAAAAAAAAAGAAAAAAAGACCCATCTATTAAAAAAAAATTATTTTTCACTCTAAAAACAGGCAACCTTTAAATTACAAGCAAAGCTCAAAAAAAATGGAATTTGTATAGAAGTACTTAAATACAGTAAGAGAAACTTAAAATCATTGATTATCAGTGACTCTCCTCAACAGCAAAGTGTTTCTGCCATCGATTGCCGTATTTAATGTAGTGTGGTCTTTACCGTGAAGAAAGATTCTGGGATAATTATGTCTGAAGCAAATCACAAATTCTCCATAAAACATTGACTCTAAGGAAGATGCTCATACAGATCGCATTTTCAGCCAGCTAAAAGTTATGAGCGTGACTATGGTTTTTGTACCTACAAAATAGTAATTGTACATTCATGCTGGGCAGACGGTGCAAGAGAAGTAACTTCCCACACACCAAAATAAAGGGAAGAGTTCTCACCTATTTTGCAGTTAACCTTTAAGTGTTTTGTGACTAATCATTGTAATATGGCTAACTCTGTGGATGTACCTCAAATGATAAGCTCCTGGAAAATGAAGAAATGAAAAGAAGTTACAATATACTTATAAATCAGTGATCTAAGCTATGGTTTGTTGTACAATACAAAAAAAAATATGAAAAAAACATAATGGTTTAGCAGAAGGTGAAGCCAAGTATGGGAAACATACTGAAATCCCCACCCCAGTTGCATGCTACATATACGCTAAACCTTTGGTTTGACAAAAACAATACACAAAAATTTACTTCAGATAAATTGTCTACTTCATACTCAGTATTAGGCATATTTGGGATGACATGGTTAAAGCTGAGCAGTTTGATGCGTGTATTCAAGTAATTCAAGAGAAGCCACTGTATAATGACAGGTAGCTATTAAGAGTTACTTTAAACCCCTTAAATCTTCTACTACTGAACCTATCTGGGAGAAGAATTACATAGCATAAATTCAGCAGTTTCTGATTGACTTTAGACTGTAATACTGGTATGTTACAAATGATATAAACATGTTCAGAACATCTAAAAGCACAATCATGGTAGTGGTTACTACCAGCTCATATTTGTGCCCAGAAAACTCTTAAGCAATCAATATCTTACCAGCAGGCAAAGGAGAAGAACTTCAAATGTATCACAACTCCTTAGGAGACAATTAACTAAATTACTATAGCCATTTATTAAATAATCTGATTTTCGCTTCACCTGTATGTATCATATCCATTAGCATCAATCATTTCCAAGTCACATACACTCATGCTCTCTTAGAAGTGGGGATTCCTCGGAAGTGTTAACACCTCAGTTTCAGACTTAGAGCACTTCATTGGCAAATTGTCTTAATTGTCCTTCAGTTCCTACAGGTAACTAAGGGCTGGGTAAATACACACACAGAAACATAACCCACAAGTTTTGAACATTCACTGCTACAGTAAGAAACAGTTCTCTTCAGAACATAAGTACAGTCCTAGCAACTGTTCACTCCGACTTCTGAAACACTGTGTATCTATTTGCTGTTGATCTGCAGCCTAGGGAGAGACCCAACAGTGACCAACTCTTTTAAGACGTCTGTGATTTTTTTTCCCTTAAGCTTCAGTTAAACAGTGGCCAAATATTATCCATTTGTATTGCACTATCATACCTTAACATAAAACTGTGAATCAGCTAGGCCCACTCATGTTTTACAGCTTTATATTGATATATGTATGTATATAATACCAGATAACCATCTCTTCTCTTCATAAAGTCAATAAAATAAATAAGTGCAAATACAACAAATAAAAAGGAGCAATTTAAGCTGTCTCATTCTTGTATATTGTCCACTGCAAGAACTTGGCACAGCAGGGACAACAGCTATAGAAGAGCTCTGCTGACCCAACCAGGAGCTGTTCTACAGCTGCATACACTGCAGGCAGGTGCAGGATCAGCAGTATTTGTGCAATCACAAAGTAATACGTTTCTACAACAGTTCTAAAATGCATGGTAAACAGTTATTTCAGTACTTAAGGAAAAAATTTGTATCTGTAAGAAATAAACTAATCCAAATTTACAGGCAAATTCCTTCCCATCCCCAACATTAACCAGGTGGCTTTCTTAAATTAAGAAGTAGTTATGGCAGCCTTATTGCCAAAATGATTTGTAGTATCTAACTACGAAGGGCAGTATCCAGTTAGTGGTTTGGAACAGCTACCTGAGAATCTGAGCCTTAATGAATCTTTTAATCGTTTATCAGTCAGCCTAGGCAAGTAACATTTTCTAAACAACTCTTCATTCTTTCAACTACAAAAATACAAATTGTTTATTATTCCCAAGACTATTGAGAATGTTGATAACTGGGGAAACAAAAAAAACAAACCTCCTAGGCTACAGAAGATAGACACAATCCTAAACCCACAGATGTCAGTGACATAACTCAGACTTAAATGTGAGCAGAACTAGTAATTTAATTATGAAAATAAAGTATTTTAAGCAGTTATGTGTTTTGCTGTCAACAAGGACATTCACAACTAGTACTACTTCAATACTATCAAGCAGAGTCGGATTGAACTACCTAATTAATTTTAATTTTTTTTGCATTGTTAACATAGTGCTAGCTTTAATGCACCCACCAAGCTTTAGTATGTTTATATGACTATGTCATCCTTAACAATCTGCATCCCTAAACACCACCCCTTCCATAGAGAACCACCTATGCCGCTTCCTCAGTGCACAGCAATGTGCAATGCCAGCCACTAGTCAAAAAGTTCAGAATGAGAAAAATTACAATCTGGAAAAAGATAAGAAGCCTAGAAAACAGGTTGAATTCCAAAATCTGACTTCAGAAAGTGAGGTGTAACGTATGTGCAAGCTGGGTTGGCACAGGCACAACATAAAGCACAGGCAGTCTTTATCTATTAACCTGTTAACCAATGGAAACATTTAAGAAAGGCAGAAGTTTCTATAGCTACACTTTTTAGATATGCCCTAGAATAAAATCAGTAGTTTCATTTAGATAAATAAATAGCCTCTATAAGCCTACTGAAGGTAAAGCTTAACTATAATATTCTAACCAGCCAGTCAGCCAGCATATATATGCTGGGAGGCAAATCAAATGCAGTTCCAGACTAGCCAAAAAATGCTTTTTCTTTGAATTAGGATGATTACTGCAGTGAAACATGATATGTATGACAAAGGATGGTAAGTCATTAGTTCTGTAGTAGTGAAGCAACTTCTCTAGAGAACAAGGAGGTTTTTATGTGTCTTTTCCTTTTCATTTCAAGGAAATTTATAACTAACTGTTGGCTTTATAGCAAAATGTCACTAATGCTCTTTCTACTATGCTTCATCTGAAGATCAAGTGTCAACAAGCTTTGGTACATTCACTGATATTATAACCTTAACGATGCAGCTATTTTCACACATGTTAAAAATAAAACCTGCTTTAAAAAAAAAGGCACAAGGACACGAACACACAGAAAAGAATAGAAACTTCAGGAAAAATGTTTCTGATGCTGGATAAATCCTAGACAAGCAATCTCCCTCTAGAACCTGAAAAAGTAGAGCAAAGCTTCTCAAAAATTTGTTTCCTTGACAACATAAACCAAGAGAGGTAAGGAATCAAAGTCATAACATGCTTTGTTAGCAGGTTTTGTTATTGTTGTTTTAGGGAGGGGTTTAATGAATAGCAGTATGCAAGATGCCTCTATAAAGCTCTACAAAGCTAGACTTCTAGAAAAGAAGCAAAGTTAGGTTGGTATTATATTTTTAAACAGTAAAAATATTCAGAATTTCTTAACTGTTACATTGTTATATAAATTGAGATGCTCCTATAATGCATTACAGAACTTAAAACTACTCTAGCTCCATTTTTTCCAAGTACCAAAATCTGGACTTTTTCACCAGAAGTCTTACTAAAGCATCCAGGATGGGGGATACCACCACCACACATCCCTCCCATCTTAGGTGACATTTTGATTTTCAACTCCACAGTAGCTGCCCACAGAGATCCTACACATAATCAGAGGGCTTAATTTATGACATTAACAGTTAAGCTTCATTAGAGGGACTACTTCATTGACATCACTAGCACTGACTTTTTTTTCCCTAGTGGGCTGGCTGTGCTGGGGGGGTGGACAAGGTTGCTTATTTCTCCTCTACAGGCTACTTCAGAGACACTTAGTAAACAGCTGAAAGAGTTCTCAGTAGAAAGGAAGTGCAGAACTCAGTGATTCAGGGCAGATGGGTTTCTAAGAAATAAAAAAAAGTCAGATGAACATTTAATATTCTCAATATTTCTGTAAGTAATCACACAAGTAACCAAGACTCTTTTTAAGTAACAAGGAAAGAGAATCCTTTCTTCCACATCATTAAGGATATCCAAAAGTCATCCCATCCATTCGGATTTCTGCAGAAAGCAAGGACTGTGAAATAATCTTGTCACAGCAGCTATGTCCCCCATGCAACTCACCTGTGGCCACTTTGCACCTACTGGTCAATGTCAACCAAAATTCAGAGGTCTCACTATTTCTTCCCTCAAGACTTAATAAATAGGAAAGACACCACAGATGCCCCAAAGGAAAGAGAAATTGAAGAGGACCTCCAGCCAGCCTCAAGATACAGCTAGGCTCCATTAACTCTACTGCTCTTGGAAGAACATTTTCTGATTTTTTTTTTTAAATAATTCCCAGTTTTGGGGGGGAAAAACAGGCATATTAGCTGTGTCATGAAACAGTCACCTTCTCCCATTCTTCTCCCCTATAGCCACATCCTCTAACATAGCCATAAAGCAGTCAAAACTGCTTTGCAATACTACTTGGGGTACTACTCCAGTATTCTCTAAGGAGATCCTAATTCAGGAGACATTTCCAAGTGTAAAGAAAAACTAATGCCCTTACAGAACTGAAAACCTAACCTGGAAGCTGAGAGGTTCACTGCATTTCTGCCTATTTTTTTTTTTTAAATGTCAGTTTTAACACAAGCATTAAGATACTTTCTAATCCAAAGCAGCACTGAATTTAGTTCTCAATAGTGAAGAAGGAAAGAAAGCAATGGCCTACCAAATAGCATAGGGATTAGGATGGTGCTATTTATAGTCAAAGATACGTATTCCTTTGAAAAAAATCTTTTGAAGCACAAGAGTGTGTCAGCTACTAAGAACATAATAAAAACTATACACATCATCTCCAGATGCGGATTCTGAGAAAGTGAACAAAGGCATTACAGGGATTTCTGTTTCCTTGACAACAGCATTGCTGGAAACAAGAAAACAATGTAAAAAAAAATACATCTCTATGCAATAGTGATTTCTAAACATATCTAGGTACCAATATAGCTAATCTGGAACAACTCTTATACACACATACCTTTGTGATGAAAAGACCAAAATGCATCACCTTCATGAACTGTTCTTTGCTGACTTGTGTTAATGGCTTTTGCAGAACAACTGTGTAACAGTTAGCTATGACATCCTGACCTGTAACATCATATAATAAAGGGAGCACACAGGAAAGATGGGAAGAGACTATCAGGGAATGTAGTGATAGGACAAAGGGTAATGGTCTCAAACAGAGTAGATTTAGATTAGATAGTAGAAAGAAATTCTTTACTGTGAGGGTGGTGAGACACTGGAATGGGTTGCCCAAAGAAGTTGTAGATGCCTTATTCCTGTAAGTGTTCTAGGCCAGGTTGGATGGGGCTTTGAGTAACCTCTAGTGCAAGGTGTCCCAGCTCATGGCAGAGGATTGGAACTGGATGATCTTTAAGGTCCCTTCCAACTCAAACCATTCTGTGATTCTCTGATCATCGAGGCATAAGCACAGTCAGAAGCTTTCACTGATGGTCAAGCACATTCCTTCCTGCATGATGTTCCTCTTCTTAACAAATAAGCACTACAAAGAATACTTCTCACTGAAGTATATGAAATAATTTTGTTAGAAAAAGATCAAGCTATACAAACAAGCCCTTTCAGCACTCTGAAAACTGTGCATATAAATATCCCAAATAAGTGTAGTTCTTTACAATCAGCAAGCTTCAAGCCCTTGGAAAAAATACAGAGTTCTAAACAGACAAGGAAAGAACAGCAGAACAAGGCAGCATAAAGCAAAGTCGGCTGCAGTAGCTCAGAATAGCCTATTTAGTAGCCTCTTCAAAAAAACTTCAAGAAAATGACAATTCTTTTCTCACACATTTAGGTAAGCAGCACACAATTTCCAGAATATGAGTGTTTCCTCACCACTTCCAAGATAACGGCTAGAACTTCTTATTCTTAGAGTATTAAAAGCATACTAACATCCAAGAGGTCTTTTGTTAAATGTTTCCGTTAAAGTGGAATCTATAATAGGACGACTCCCCAAATTCTCATCCTATGCATCAGCTACAGTTAAAAGAGCATTGCCACTATTAGATTTTAAAAACTAATCTAAGAATTGCAGTACTTGGGGTACTAGCAGCACGATACCTAATACTAATTAGTGAAAAGTTTCAATCTAGCCTATGAGCGCCAGGGCTATAGCCATCTGACAGCTACATACGAGTTGATAAGAAATATGCTGGCAGCTTAAATTTATTCCTTCATAAATAGACATGCATGTGACAGAACAACAAGAAACACTGCCTATTTCAAGTGAACTGTGTGCAGAATGGTGGAAAACAGAAATGCTGGGAGTTTGTTACTCTGAGGCAGGGCAATGGCAGTATCTAGGAAGTCTGTGTTGCTACCTTCAGTGCTGCACACATTAAATGGATATATGGAGGCTATCAAGTGCCATTGCTTTCAGTCCAATGCAACAGGATCAAGAATAACAAATCCCTGGAGTCTACTATGCTATCTTTCCCCTAATGAACACACAACGACAAAAGAATAAAAGGTTTTGAAAATATGAACGAAAATTGTTTTTCTTCTAGTACTTTAGATACTCCAGGAAGCAAAATCCATACACGGAATTTGACCAGTATAAGTAATATACCACTCCAGATCTAATGATCACAAAAGAGTCTCAAAAGACTAGAGAAGCATCTGGAAGAGCTCTCTTCAGGTAGCAAGTTACAAAAATGAGCCACTTTGGAGCTCAGAAATCCTGACTTGAAAGCACACAGAGACCAGAAGAGGACTTAAGGGCACTGCAGACCTTCAACTTGTTCTTCTCTAGGCATCTACTTACGGACCCTCATGGAGACTGATCACTGGGCTGGACAGAACCTTGGTGTGACCAGTACGGCTGTCCCCATGTTCTTAAACTTGAGAACCATGCAACACCACCATTCAACCACCTGATATTATTAAACTAATTTTAAAAACTTTTACTTTCCTTGTATAGATTCGCCTGTGACTAAATGGAGATACAATTCAATTAGGCAAGCAGGAAAGAAAATGCATAAGAAAAACTTCCAGAGATGTGTTACAATACAAGTCATCCCATCAAAGTGCTATTAACATACACATCACATAGCAAAGAATTTCTTTCCTTCATCTTGTTCATCAATGGAGGGTGCAAGTGCTGAAAATAAAATGTTTTGCAATGAATAGAATACCTGCTGTGATGCTCTAAATAGAAAATCAGCAACACAGAATTCAAAGTTTACAGATGATTATATAAAGAAGTCACCCTGAGTTAATTTTAAGACAAAATAGGAAATACAGAATAATGGCATGGGAGGCTTGCAGGTATGAACAATTGTTGAAAAGCTAACTCCAGCACAAGTAGCTAGTGAAAATGTTTACATCTACATGACTTTATGCAATTACAAAGTCTTCCAAATAAGAGATACATAACGTAAATACAGCATAGTGGTTTCTGCAACTGGAAAACGTGTTTTAAGAGACAACTTTTTATCTACCCTGCTACCTAAGGTAAACAACTACATTCAATGGTAACCCTGTGATTTTGGATTCTATATTTGGGGTTCTAAGCCAGGAATATCTAAACAAGCTCTGATGTTCACAACGGGTTGAATATCCACACTATGGAATCCAGGCACCTTTAATAACAGTGCTTAGTCTCAAAATTTTTGCAAAAAATGCTAGGAAAAAAAAAATAAAAATCACAACACTATTTCAGCATTTAAGTAGGCAAAACCAAAAATGGCAGTAGTAGCCTAAATTTCAATTACAGCAGCTCTACAAACAAAAGGCAGAGAAGAAGCGCTATCCAAAGAAAAGAGAGTTAATCAGTTTGGACAATCACGTTTCACAACATTTAATATATATACTTGAACAAGAAACATAAGCCACTGACAATACAGCTAGAATAAAATAGAC